>NW_024470624.1:7235936-7344194 GCF_017639515.1 Carcharodon carcharias
TGTTTGAGAGTGTGTCTGTGAGTGTGAGGGGGAGTGAGAGAGTGTGTCTGTGAGTGTGTGGGGAAGTGAGAGAGTCTGTCTGTGATTGTGAGGGGAGTGAGAGTGTGTGTCTGTGATTGTGAGGGGGACTGAGAGAGTGTGTCTGTGAGTGTGAGGGGAGTGAAAGTGTGTGTCTTTGATTGTGAGGGGGACTGAGAGAGTGTGTCTGTGATTGTGAGGGGAGTGATAGTGTGTGTCTGTGATTGTGAGGGGGACTGAGAGAGTGTGTCTGTGAGTGTGAGGGGAGTGAGAGTGTGTGTCTGTGAGTGTGAGGGGAGTGAAAGTGTGTGTCTGTGAGTGTGAGGGGAGTGAGAGAGTGTGTCTGTGAGAGAGAGGGGGAGTGAGAGAGTGTGTCTGTGAGTCTGAGGGGGAGTGAGAGAGTGTGTCTTTGAATGTGAGGGGGATTGACAGAGTGTGCATGTGTGTGTGGGGGAGAGTGAGACAGTATGTCTGTGAGAGTGAGGGGGAGTGAGAGAGTGTGACTGTGAGTGTGAGGGGGAGTGAGAGAATGTGTCTGTGAGTGTGAGGGGGAGTGAGAGAGTGTGTATGTGAGTGAGTGGAGGAGTTAGAGAGTGTGTCTGTGAGTATGAGGGGAGTGAGAGTGTGTGTCTGTGAGTCTGAGGGGAGTGAAAGTGTGTGTCTGTGAGTGTGAGGGGAGTGAGAGAATGTGTCTGTGAGAGAGCGGGGGAGTGATTGATGTGTGTCTGTGAGTGTGAGAGGGAGTGAGAGAGTCTGCCCGTGAGTGTGTGAGGGAATGTGAGAGTGTGTCTGTGAGAGTGAGGGGGAGTGAGAGAGTGTGTTTGTGAGTGTGATGGGAGTGAGAGTGTTTTTCTGTGAGTCTGTGGGGGAATGAGAGAGTGTATCTTTGACTGTGAGGGGGAGTGACAGAGTGTGCATGTGTGCGTGGGGGGGAGTGAGAGAGTCTGCCCTTGAGTGTGATGGTGAGTGTACGAGTGTGTCCGTGAGTGTGAGGGGGAGTGAGAGAGTGTGTGTTTGAGTGTGTGGGTGAGTGAAAGAGTGTGTCCGTGAATGTGTGGGTGACTGAGAGACTGTGTTTCTGTGAGAGTGACTGGGAGTGTGAGAGTGTGTCCGTGAGTGTGAGGATTAGTGAGAGACTGTGTCCATGAGTGTCAGGGGTACTGAGAGTGTGTGTCTGTGAGAGTGAATGGCAGCGAGAGAGTGTTTCTGTGAGTGTGAGGTGTAATGAGAGAGTTTGTCTGTGAGTGTTTGTGGAGTGAGAGAGTGTGTCTGTGAGTATGTTGGGGAGTGAGAGAGTGCGTCTGTGAGTGTGTGGGGGAGTGAGAGAGTGTGTCTGTGAGTTTGAGGGGAATTGAGAAATCGTGTCTGTGAGTGTGAAGTGTAGTCAGAGAGTGTGTCCGTGAGTGTGTGAGGGTGAGTGAGAGAGTGTGTCTGTGAGTGTTTGAAGGAGTGAGAGTGTGTCTGTGAGTGTGTGGGGGAGTGAGAATGAGGGTGAGTGAGAGAGTCTGTCTGTGAGTGTGCAAAGGAGTGAGAGAGTGTTTCTGTGGGTGTGAGGGGGACAGAGAGAGTGTGTCTGTGAGTGTGAGATGGTGTGAAAGAGTGTGTCTGTGAGTGTGTGGGGGAGTGAGAGAGTTTGTGAGTAAGTGGAGGAATGATAGTTTGTGTCTGTGAGTGTGAGGGGGAGTGAGAGTGTGTGTCTGTGAGTGTGTGGAGGAGTGAGAGAGTGTGTCTGTGAGTGTGTGGGGGAGTGAGAGAGTGTGTCTGTGAGTGTGTGGGGGAGTGAGAAAGTGTGTCTGTGAGTGTGTGGGGGAGTGAGAGAGTGGGTCTGTGAGTTTGAGGGGTTGGGAGAGAGTGGGTCTGTGAGTGTGTGGGGGAGTGAGAGAGTGGGTCTGTGAATTTGAGGGGTTGGGAGAGAGTGGGTCTGTGAGTGTGAGGGGGAAAGATAGATTGTGTCTGTGAGTGTGTGGGGGAGTGAGAGAGTGCGTCTGTGAGTGTGGTTGGAAGTGAGAGAATGTGTCTGTGAGTGTTGGGGGAGTGAGAGAGTGTGTCCGTGAGTGTGAGGGGTAGTGAGAATTTGTGTCTGTGAGAATGAGTGGCAGTGAGAGAGTGTGTCTGTGAGTGAGGGAAGGAGTGAGAGTGTGTCTGTGAGTGTGTGGGGGAGTGAGAGAGTAGGTCTGTGAGAGTGAGGGAGAGTGAGTGTGTGTGTCTGTTAGTGTGAGGTGGAGTGAGAGAGTGTGTCTGTGAGTGTGAGGGTGAGTGAGACAGTGTGTCTGTGAGTGTGAGGTGGAGTGAGAGAGTGTGTCTGTGAGTGTGAGGGTGAGTGAGAGAGTGAGGCTGTGAGTGTGAGGGGGAGTGAGAGAGTGTGTCTGTCAATGTCAGGGGGAGTGAGCGAGTGAATTTGTGAGTGTGAGGGGGAGTGAGATATTGTGTCTGAGAGTGTGAGGGGTAGTGAGTGAGGAAGTGTCCTTGAGTGTGAGGGGGAGTGAGATGGTTTGTCTGTGAGTGTGTGAAGGAGTGACAGAGTGTGTCTGTGAGTGTGTGAGTGAGTGACAGAGTGTGTCTGTGAGTGTGTGAGGGAGTGACAGAGTGTGTCTGTGAGTGTGTGAGGGAGTGAGAGAGTTTGTATGTTTGTGTGTGTGGCAGTGAGAGTGTGTGTCTGGGAGTGAGAGAGTTTGTGAGTGTGAGGGGGACAGAGAGAGTGTGTCTGTGAGTGTGAGGGGGTGTGAGAGAGTTGCCCGTGAGTGTGGGGGGGGGAGTGAGAAAGTGTGTCGGTGAGTGTGAGTGTGAGTGAGACTGTGTGTCTGTGAGTTTGTTGGGCAGTGATAGAGTGTGTCTGTGAGTGTGTGGGGGTCTAAGAGAGTGTGTCTGTGAGAGAGAGGGGGAGTGAGAGAGTGTGCATGTGTGTGTGGGGGGGAGTGAGAGAGTGTGTCTATGAGAGTGAGGGGGAGTGAGAGAGTGTGTTTGTGAGTGTGATGGGAGTGAGAGTGTGTGTCTGTGAGTCTGTGGGGGAATGAGAGAGTGTATCTTTGAGTGTGAGGGGGAGTGACAGAGTGTGCATGTGTGTGTGGGGGGGAGTGAGAGAGTCTGCCCTTGAGTGTGAGGTTGAGTGTACGAGTGTGTCCGTGAGTGTTTGAAGGAGTGAGAGTGTGTCTGTGAGTGTGAGGGGGAGTGAGAGAGTGTGTCTGTGAGTGTGAGAGGGAGTGAGAGAGTGTGTCTGTGAGTGTGTGGGGGAGTGAGAGAGTGTGTCTGTGAGTGTGAGAGGGAGTGAGAGAGTGTGTCTGTGTCTGTGAGTGTGTGGGGGAGTGAGAGAGTGTGTCTGTGAGTGTGTGGGGAGTGAGAGAGTGTGGCTGTGAGTTTGTGGGGGTGGGAGAGTGCGGGTCTGTGAGTGTGAGCGGGACAGATACATTGTGTCTGTGAGTGTGTGGGGGAGTGAGAGAGTGTGTCGGTGAGTGTGAGGGGTAGTGAGTGTTTGTGTCTGTGGGAGTGAGTGGCAGTGAGACAGTGTGTCTGTGAGTGTTGGGGGAGTGAGACAGTGTGTCTGTGAGTGTGAGGGGGACTCAGAGAGTGTGTCCGTGAGTGTGAGGGGGAGCGTACGAGTGTGTGTGTGAGTGTGTGGCTGAGTGAAAGAGTGTTTCCGTGAGTGTGTGGGGGACTGAGAGAGTGTGTTTCTGTGGGAGTAACTGGGAGTGAGAGAGTGTGTCCGTGAGTGTGAAGTGTAGTGAAAGAGTGGCCCATGAGTGTGTGGGGGAGTGAGAGAATGTGTCCGTGAGTTTGTGGGGGTGGGAGAGTGCGGGTCTGTGAGTGGGAGGGGGACAGATACATTGTGTCTGTGAGTGTGTGGGGGAGTGAGAGAGTGTGTCTGTGAGTGTGCTTGGGAGTGAGAGAGTGTGTCTGCGAGTGTGTTTGGGAGTGAGAGAGTGTCTGTGAGTGTTGGGGGAGTGAGACAGTGTGTCCGTGAGTGTGAGGGGGAGCGTACGAGTGTGTGTGTGTGTGTGTGTGTGTGGCTGAATGAAAGAGTGTGTCTGTGAGTGTGTGGGGGACTGAGAGAGTGTGTTTCTGTGGGAGTAACTGGGAGTGAGAGAGTGTGTCCGTGAGTATGAGGTGTAGTGAAAGAGTGTGAGTCTGTGAGTGTGTAGGGATTCAGAGAGTGTGTCTGTGAGTGTGAGTGGGAGTGAGAGAGTCTGTCTGTGACTGTGTGGGGGAGTGAGAGAGTGTATCTGTGAGTGTGTGAATGAATGAGAGAGTTTGTCTGTGAGTGTGTGGGGGAGTGAGAGAGTGTGTCTGTGAGATTGAGTGGCAGTGAGAGAGTGTGTCTGTGAGTGTTGGGGGTGTGGTACAGTGTATCCGTGAGTGTGAGGGGTAGTGCGAGTGTGTGTCCGTGTGTGTGAGGGGGAGCGTACGTGTGTGTGTGTAAGAGTGTGAGTGAGTGAAAGAGTGCGTCCGTGAGTGTTTGGGGGACTGAGAGACTGTGTCCGTGAGTGTGTGGGGGAGTGAGAGAATGTGTCTGTGAGTGTGTGGGAGAGTGAGAGTGTGTGTGCCTGTGAGTGTGTGGGGTAGTGAGAGAGTGTGTCTGTGAGTGTGCGGGGGACAAATAGATTGTGTCTGTGAGTGCGTGGGGGAGTGAGAGAGTGTGTCTGTGAGTGTGTGGGGAGTGAGAGAGTGTGTCTGTGAGTGTGATTGGGAGTGAGTGTGTGTCTGTGAGTGTGAGGGGTAGTGAGACAGTGTGTCTGTGAGTGTGAGGGGTAGTGAGAGAGTGTGTCTGTGAGTGTGAGGGGGACTGAGAGATTGTGTCTGTGAGTGTGAGGGGGACTCAGAGAGTGTGTCCGTGAGTGTGAGGGGGAGCGTACGAGTGTGTGTGTGAGTGTGTGGCTGAGTGAAAGAGTGTGTCCGTGAGTGTGTGGGGGACTGAGAGATTCTTTCCGTGAGTGTGTGGGAGACTGAGAGAATGTGTTTCTGTGGGAGTAACTGGGAGTGAGAGAGTGTGTCCGTGAGTGTGAAGTGTAGTGAAAGAGTGGCCCATGAGTGTGAGGGGGAGTGACAGAGTGTGCATGTGTGTGTGGGGGAGAGTGAGACAGTATGTCTGTGAGAGTGAGGGGGAGTGAGAGAGTGTGACTGTGAGTGTGAGGGGGAGTGAGAGAGTGTGTCTGTGAGTGTGAGAGGGAGTGAGAGAGTGTGCCTGTGAGTGTGAGGGTGAGTGAGAGACTGTGTCTGTGAGTGTGTGGGGAAGTGAGAGAGTGTGTCTGTGAGTGAGATGGCAAGTGAGAGAGTGTGTCTGTCAGAGTGAGGGCAAGTGAGAGTGTGTGTCCGTGAGTGTGAGCGGGAGTGAGAGAGTGTGTCTGTGAGTGTGAGGGGGACTGAGAGATTGTGTCTGTGAGTGTGAGGGGGACTCAGAGAGTGTGTCCGTGAGTGTGAGGGGGAGCGTACAAGTGTGTGTGTGAGTGTGTGGGGGACTGAGAGAGTGTGTCCGTGAGTGTGTGGGAGACTGAGAGAGTGTGTTTCTGTGGGAGTAACTGGGAGTGAGAGAGTGTGTCCGTGAGTGTGAAGTGTAGTGAAAGAGTGGCCCATGAGTGTGTGGGGGAGTGAGAGAATGTGTCTGTGAGTTTGTGGGGGTGGGAGAGAGTGGGTCTGTGAGTGTGAGGGGGACAGATACATTGTGTCTGTGAGTGTGTGGGGGAGTGAGAGAGTGTGTCTGTGAGTGTGTTTGGGAGTGAGAGAGTGTGTCTGTGAGTGTTAGGGGAGTGAGAGAGTGTGTCGGTGAGTGTGAGGGGTAGAGAGTGTTTGTGTCTGTGAGAATGAGTGGCAGTGAGAGAGTGTGTCTGTGAGTGTTGGGGGAGTGAGACAGTGTGTCTGTGAGTGTGAGGGGGAGCGTACGAGTGTGTGTGTGTGTGTGGCTGAATGAAAGAGTGTGTCTGTGAGTATGTGGGGGACTGAGAGAGTGTGTTTCTGTGGGAGTAACTGGGAGTGAGGGAGTGTGTCCGTGAGTGTGAAGTGTAGTGAAAGAGTGGCCCATGAGTGTGTGGGGGACTGAGAGAGTGTGTTTCTGTGGAAGTAACTGGGAGTGAGAGAGTGTGTCCGTGAGTATGAGGTGTAGTGAAAGAGTTTGAGTCTGTGAGTGTGTAGGGATTGAGAGAGTGTGTCTGTGAGTGTGAGTGGGAGTGAGAGAGTCTGTCTGTGAGTGTGTGGGGGAGTGAGAGATTGTGTCAATGAGTGTGTGGGGGAGTGAGAGAGTGTATCTGTGAGTGTGTGAATGAGTGAGAGAGTTTGTCTGTGAGTGTGTGGGGGAGTGAGAGAGTGTGTCTGTGAGATTGAGTGGCAGTGAGAGAGTGTGTCTGTGAGTGTTGGGGGTGTGGTACAGTGTGTCCGTGAGTGTGAGGGGTAGTGAGAGTGTGTGTCCGTGTGTGTGAGGGGGAGCGTACGTGTGTGTGTGTGTGAGAGTGTGAGTGAGTGAAAGAGTGTGTCCGTGAGTGTGTGGGGGACTGAGAGACTGTGTCCGTGAGTATGTGGGGGACTGAGAGAATGTGTTTCTATGAGAGTGACTGGGAGTGAGAGAGTGTGTCCGTGAGTGTGAAGTGTAGTGAAAGAGTGGCCCATGAGTGTGTGGGGGAGTGAGAGAATATGTCTGTGAGTGTGTGGGAGAGTGAGAGTGTGTGTCTGTGAGTGTGTGGGGGAGTGAGAGAGTGTGTCTGTGAGTGTGCTTGGGAGTGAGAGAGTGTGTCTGCGAGTGTGTTTGGGAGTGAGAGAGTGTCTGTGAGTGTGTTTGGGAGTGAGTGTGTGTCTGTGAGTGTGAGGGGTAGTGAGAGAGTGTGTCTGTGAGTATTGGGGTAGTGAGACAGTGTGTCTGTAAGTGTGAGGAGTAGTGAGAGTGTGTGTCTGTGAGTGTGAGGGGTAGTGAGAGAGTGTGTGTGTGAGTGTGCCGGGGACAGATAGATTGTGTCTGTGAGTGTGTGGGGGAGTGAGAGAGTGTGTCTGTGAGTGTGTTTGGGAGTGAGTGTGTGTCTGTGAGTGTGAGGGGTAGTGAGAGAGTGTGTCTGTGAGTATTGGGGTAGTGAGACAGTGTGTCTGTGAGTGTGAGGAGTAGTGAGAGTGTGTGTCTGTGAGTGTGAGGGGTAGTGAGAGAGCATGCCCGTGACTGTGAGGTGTAGCGAGAGAGTGGCCCGTGAGTGTGTGGGGGAGTGAGAGAATGTGTCTGTGAGGGTGTGGGGGAGTAAGGGAGTGTGTCTGTAAGTGTGAGGGGGACTGAGAGATTGTGTCTGTGAGTGTGAGGGGGACCATGCGAGTGTGTCCGTGAGTGTGAGGGGAGTGAGAGAGTGTGTGTGTGAGTATGTGGGGGACTGAGAGAGTGTGTGTCTGTGAGACTGACTGGGAGTGAGGGAGTGTGTCCGTGAGTGTGAGGGGGACTGAGAGATTGTGTCTGTGAGTGTGAGGGGGACTGAGAGATTGTGTCTGTGAGTGTGAGGGGGACTCAGAGAGTGTGTCCGTGAGCGTGAGGGGGACTGAGAGATTGTGTGTGTGAGTGTGAGGGGGAGCGTACGAGTGTGTGTGTGTGTGGCTGAGTGAAAGAGTGTTTCCTGAGTGTGTGGGGGACTGAGAGACTGTGTCCGTGAGTGTGTGGGGGACTGAGAGAGTGTGTTTCTGTGGGAGTAACTGGGAGTGAGAGAGTGTGTCCGTGAGTGTGAAGTGTAGTGAAAGAGTGGCCCATGAGTGTGTGGGGGAGTGAGAGAATGTGTCTGTGAGTTTGTGGGGGTGGGAGAGTGCGGGTCTGTGAGTGTGAGGGGGACAGATAGATTGTGTCTGTGAGTGTGTGGAGGAGTGAGAGAGTGTGTCTGAGTGTTAGGGGAGTGAGAGAGTGTGTCGGTGAGTGTGAGGGGTAGAGAGTGTTTGTGTCTGTGAGAATGAGTGGCAGTGAGAGAGTGTGTCTGTGAGTGTTGGGGGAGCATACGTGTGTGTGTGTGTGTGGCTGAATGAAAGAGTGTGCCTGTGAGTGTGTGGGGGACTGAGAGAGTGTTTCCGTGAGTGTGTGGGGGACTGAGAGAGTGTGTTTCTGTGGGAGTAACTGGGAGTGAGGGAGTGTGTCCGTGAGTGTGAAGTGTAGTGAAAGAGTGGCCCATGAGTGTGTGGGGAGTGAGAGACTGTGTCTGTGAGTGTGTGGGGGAGTGAGAGAGTGTGTCTGTGAGTGTTAGGGGAGTGAGAGAGTGTGTTGATGAGTGTGAGGGGTAGTGAGTGTTTGTGTCTGTGAGAGTGAGGGGCAGTGAGAGAGTGTGTCTGTGAGTGTTGAGGGAGTGAGACAGTGTGTCCGTGAGTGTGAAGGGGAGCGTACGAGTGTGTGTGTGTGTGTGTGTGGCTGAATGAGAGTGTGTCTGTGAGTGTGTGGGGGACTGAGAGAGTGTGTCCATGAGTGTGTGGGGTACTGAGAGAGTGTGTTTCTGTGGAAGTAACTGGGAGTGAGAGAGTGTGTCCGTGAGTATGAGGTGTAGTGAAAGAGTGTGAGTCTGTGAGTGTGTAGGGATTGAGAGAGTGTGTCTGTGAGTGTGAGTGGGAGTGAGAGAGTCTGTCTGTGAGTGTGTGGGTGAGTGAGAGATTGTGTCTGTGAGTGTGTGGGGGAGTGAGAGAGTGTATCTGTGAGTGTGTGAATGAGTGAGAGAGTTTGTCTGTGAGTGTGTGGGGGAGTGAGAGAGTGTGTCTGTGAGATTGAGTGGCAGTGAGAGAGTGTGTCTGTGAGTGTGAGGGGGACTGAGAGATTGTGTCCGTGAGAGTGAGGGGGAGTGAGAGAGCGTGTCTGTGAGTGAGAGGGGAACTGAGATAGTGTGTCTCTGAGTGTGAGGGGGAGTGAGAGAGTGTGTCTGTTAATGTGAGGGGAAGTGAGAGAGTTTGTCTGTGAGAGTGAGTGGCAGCGAGAGAGTGTGTCTGTGAGTATGAGGTGTAGTCAGAGAGTGTGTCTGTGAGTGTGTGGGGTTGGGAGAGAGTGCATCTGTAATTGTGGGGGCTGTGAGAGAGTTTGTGTGTGAGTTAGTGTGTGTATGAGAGAGTGTGTCTGTGAGAGTGAGGGGGAGTGAGAGTGTGTGTCTGTGAATGTGAGGGGGAGTGAGCGAGTGAATCTGTGAGTGTGAGGGGTGTAAGAGAGATTGTGTCTGTGAGTGTGAGGGGGAGTGAGAGAGCGTGTCTGTGAGTGAGAGCGGAAGTGAGAGAGTGTGTCTTTTAGTGTGAGGGGAAGTGAGAGAGTTTGTCTGTGAGAGTGAGTGGCAGCGAGAGAGTGTGTCTGTGAGTTTGAGGTGTAGTGAGAGAGTGTGTTTGTGAGTGTGTGGGGTTGGGAGAGAGCGCATCTGTAATTGTGGGGGCTGTGAGAGAGTTTGTGTGTGAGTTAGTGTTTGTATGAGAGAGTGTGTCTGTGAGAGTGAGGGGGAGTGAGAGTGTGTGTCTGTGAGTGTTGGGGGAGTGAGACAGTGTGTCTGTGAGTGTGAGGGGTGGTGAGAGTGTGTGTCCGTGAGTGTGAGGGGTAGTGAGAGAGTGGCCCGTGAGTGTGTGGGGGAGTGAGAGAGTGTGTCTGTGAATGTGAGGGGGACTGAGAGATTGTGTCCGTGAGAGTGAGGGGGAGTGAGAGAGCGTGTCTGTGAGTGAGAGGGGAAGTGAGATAGTGTGTCTCTGAGTGTGAGGGGGAGTGAGAGAGTGTGTCTGTTAGTGTGAGGGGAAGTGAGAGAGTTTGTCTGTGAGAGTGAGTGGCAGCGAGAGAGTGTGTCTGTGAGTTTGAGGTGTAGTGAGAGAGTGTGTCTGTGAGTGTGTGGGGTTGGGAGAGAGTGCATCTGTAATTGTGGGGGCTGTGAGAGAGTTTATGTGTGAGTTAGTGTTTGTATGAGAGAGTGTGTCTGTGAGAGTGAGGGGGAGTGAGAGTGTGTGTCTGTGAATGTGAGGGGGAGTGAACGAGTGAATCTGTGAGTGTGTGGGGTGTAAGAGAGATTGTGTCTGTGAGTGTGTGCGGGAGTGAGTGAGTGTGTCTGTGGGGGAGTGCGAGTGTGTGTCTCTGAGTGAGTGGAGGAGTGAGAGATTGTGTCTGTGAATGTGTGGGGAGTGAGAAAGTGTGTCTGTGAGTGTGGGAGGGAGTGAGAGAGTGTGTCTGTGAGTGTGTGGGTGAGTGAGAGAGTGTGTCTGTGAGTTTGTGGGGGTGGGAGAGAGTGGGTCTGTGAGTGTGTTTGGGAGTGAGATAGTGTGTCTATGAGTGTTGGGGGAGTGAGAGAGTGTGTCCGTGAGTGTGAGGGGTAGTATGAGTTTGTGTCTGTGAAAGTGAGTGGCAGTGAGAGAGTGTGTCTGTGAGTGTTGGGGGAGTGAGACAGTGTGTCCGTGAGTGTGAGGGGTAGTGAGAGAGCATGCCCGTGACTGTGAAGTGTAGTGAGTGAGCGGCCCGTGAGTGTGTGGGGGAGTGAGAGAATGTGTCTGTGAGTGTGTGGGGGAGTGAGGGTGTGTGTCTGTGAGTGTGAGGGGGACTGAGAGATTGTGTCTGTGAGTGTGAGGGGGACTCAGAGAGTGTGTCCGTGAGTGTGACGGGGAGTGAGAGAGCATGTCTGTGAGTGAGAGGGGGAGTGAGAGAGCATGTCTGTGAGTGAGAGGGGGAGTGAGAGAGTGTGTCTGTTAGTGTGAGGGGAAGTGAGAGAGTTTGTCTGTGAGAGTGAGTGGCAGCGAGGGAGTGTGTCTGTGAGTGTGAGGTGTAGTGAGAGAGTGTGTCTGTGAGTGTTGTAGGGGAGTGAGAGAGTGTGTCTGTGAGTGTTTGGGGGAGGGAGAGAGTGCATCTGTAATTGTCAGGGGTGTGAGAGAGCATGTCTGTGAGTGTGAGGGGGAGTGAGAGAGTGTGTCTTTGAGTTTGTTGGGCATTGAGAGTGTCTGTCTGTGAGTGTATGGGGGAATGAGAGAGTGTGTCTGTGGGGAAGTGAGAGTGTGTGTCTGTGAGTTTATTGGCGAGTGAGAGATTGTGTCTGTGAGTGAGTGGAGGAGTGAGAGAGTGTGTCTGTGAGTGTATGGGGGAGTGAGAAAGTGTGTCTGTGAGTTTGTGGGGGTGGGAGAGAGTGGCTCTGTGAGTTTGTGGGGGTGGGAGAGAGTGGGTCTGTGAGTGTGAGGGGGACAGATAGATTGTGTCTGTGAGTGTGTGGGGGAGTGAGAGAGTGTGTCTTTGAGTGTGAGGGGAAGTGAGAGAGTTTATCTGTTAGAGTGAGTGGCAGCGAGAGAGTGTGTCTGTGAGTGTGAGGTGTAGTGAGAGAGTGTGTCTGTGAGTGTTGTTGGAGTGAGAGAATGTGTCTGTGAGTATGTTGGGGAGTGAGAGAGTGCATCTGTGAGTGTTGGGGAATGGAGAGAATGTGTCTGTGAGTGTGTGTGTGGGAGTGAGATTGTGTGTCTGTGAGTGTGAGGAAGAGTTAGCGAGTGAATCTGTGAGTGTGAGGGGGAGTGAGATATTGTGTCTGTGAGTGTGAGGGGCAGTGAGTGAGGGGGTGTCCTTGAGTGTGAGGGGGAGTGAGAGTGTTTGTCTGTGAGTGAGGGGATTGAGAGAGTGCGTCTGTGAGTGTGTGAAGGAGTGAGAGAGTGTGTCTGTGAGTGTGTGAGGGAGTGAGAGAGTTTGTCTGTTAGTGTGTGCGGCTGTGAAAGAGTGTGTCTGTGAGTTTGAGGCTGACTGAGAGAGTGTGTCTGTGAGTGTGGGAGGGTGTGAGAGAGTGTGTCCGTGATTGTGTGTGGGAGGGAGTGAGTTTGTCTGTGACTGAGAGAGTGTGTCTGTGAGTGTGAGGGTGAGTGAGAGAGTGTGTCTGTGAGTGTGAGGGGGAGTGAAAGAGTGTGTCTGTGAGTTTGTGGGGGTGCGAGAGAGTGTGTCCGTGAGTTTGAGGGCAAGTGAGAGTGTGTTTCTGTGAGAGTGAGGGGAAGTGAGAGATTGTGTCTGTGAGTGTGCGAGGGGGTGAGAGAGTGTGTCTGTGAGTGTGAGGGGGAGTGAGAGAGTGTGTCTGTGAGTGTGAGGGGGAGTGAGAAAGTGTGTCTGTGAGTAGGTGGGGGAGTGTGAGAGTGTGTCTGTGAGTGTGTGGGGGAGGGAGAGGGTGTGTCTGTGAGTCAGTGGGGGAGTGAGGGAGTGTATCTGTGAGTGTGAGGGAGAGTGAGAGAATGTGTCTCTGAGTTTGTGCGGGTGCGAGAGAGTGTTTCTGAGAGTGTGTGGGGGAGGGAGAGAGTGTGTCTGAGAGTGTGTGGGGGAGGGAGAGAGTGCATCTGTAAGTGTGGGGGGTGTGAGAGTGTTTGTGTGTGAGTGAGTGTGTGTGTGAGAGAGTGTGTCTGTGAGTTTGAGGGAGAGTGCGAGAGTGTGTCTGTGAGTGTTGGGGTTTTGTGAGTCAGTGTGTCTCTATATCTGGGCGAGAGTGTCAGTGTGTTTATGTGTTCGGGGTTTGTGAAAGAGTCTGTCTCTATATGTGTGTGGGAGTATGAGTTTGTCTGTGTGTTGGGGGATTGTGAGTGAGTGTGTCTCTATATGTGGGCGGGAGTGTGAGTGTGTGTGTGTTGGGGGATTGTGAGTGTGTGTGTCTTTATATGTGGGCGGGAGTGTGAGTGTGTGTGTGTATGTGTTGGGGGATTGTGAGTGAGTGTGTCTCTATAACTGGGCTGGAGTGTGAGTGTGTCTGTGTGTTGGGGGATTGTGAGTGAGTGTGTCTCTAGATGTGGGCGGGAGTGTCAGTGTGTGTGTGTTGGGGGATTGTGAATAAGTGTGTCTCTTCCTGTGGGCAGCAGTTTGAGTGTGTCTGTTTCTTGGGTGATTGTGAGTGAGTGTGTCTCTATATGTGAGCGTGAGTGTGTGTGTGTCTGTGTGTTGGGGGACAGTGAGTGAGTGTGTCTTTATATGTGGGCAGGCGTGTGTGTGTGTCTGTGTGTTGGGGGATTGTGAGTCAGTGTGTCTTTATATGTGGGCGGGAGTGAGTGTGTGTCTGTGTGTTGGGGGACAGCGAGTGAGTGTGTCTCTATAGGTGGGCAGGAATGTAAGTGTGTCTGAGTGTTGGGAGTTTGTGAGTGAGTGTGTCTCTATATGTGGGTGGGAGTGTCAGTGTGCTTGTGTGTTGGAGGTTTATGAGTGAGTGTGTCCCCATTTATGGGTGGGAGAGTGTGTCTGGGGGGATAGTGAGTGAGTGTGTCCCAATATGTGTGAGGGAGTGTGAGTGTGTCTGTGTGTTGGGGGATTGTGAGTGAGTGTGTCTCTATATGTGGGCGGGAGTGTGAGTGTGTCTGTGTGTTGGGGGATTGTGAGTGAGTGTGTCTCTATATGTGGGCAGGAGTGTGAGTGTGTGTGTGTGTTGGGGGATTGTGAGTGAGTGTGCCTGTATAAGTGGGGTGGAGTTTGAGTGTGTGTTGTGTGTTGGGGGATTGTGAGTGAGTGTGTCTCTATACGTGGGCGGGAGTGAGTGTGTGTCTGTGTGTTGGGGGATTGTGAGTGAGTGTGTCTCTATATGTGGGCAGGAGTGTGAGTGTGTGTGTGTGTTGGGGGATTGTGAGTGAGTGTGCCTGTATAAGTGGGGTGGAGTTTGAGTGTGTGTTGTGTGTTGGGGGATTGTGAGTGAGTGTGTCTCTATACGTGGGCGGGAGTGAGTGTGTGTCTGTGTGTTGGGGGATTTTGAGTGAGTGTGTCTCTATATGTGGGCGGGTGTGTGAGTGTGTCTGTGTGTTGGGGGACTGTGGGTGAGAGTGTCTCTATATGTGGGTGGGAGCGTGAGTGTGTTCGTGTGTTGGGGGATTGTGAGTGAGTGTGTCTCTATATGTGGGCGGGTGTGTGAGTGTGTGTGTATTGGGGGATTGTGAGTGAGTGTGTCTCTATATGTGTGTGGGAGTGTGAGTGTGTTCATGTGTTGGGGGACTGTGGGTGAGAGTGTCTCTATATGTGTGTGGGAGTGGGAGTTTGTCTGTGTGTTGGGGGATTTTGAGTGAGTGTGTCTCTATATGTGGGCGGGAGTGTGAGTGTGTCTGTGTGTTGGGGGACTGTGGGTGAGAGTGTCTCTATATGTGGGTGGGAATGTGAGTGTGTTCGTGTGTTGGGGGATTGTGAGTGAGTGTGTCTGTGTGTTGGGGGATTCTGAGTGAGTGTGTCTCTATATGTGTGTGGGAGTATGAGTTTGTCTGTGTGTTGGGGGATTGTGAGTGAGTGTGTCTCTATATGTGGGCGGGAGTGTGTGTGTGTCTGTGTGTTGTAGGATTGTGAGTGAGTGTGTCTCTGTATGTGGGCGAGAGCGTAAGTGTGTCTGTGTTGGGGGATTGTGAGTGAGTGTGTCTCTATAAGTGGGCGGGAGTGTGTGTGTGTCTGTGTGTTGGGGGACAGTGAGTCAGTGTGTCTCTATATGTGAGCAGGAGTGTAAGTGTGTCTGTGTGTTGGGGGACTGTGAGTGATTGTGTCTCTATATGTGGGCGAGAGTGTGTGTGTGTCTTTGTGTTGGGGAATTGTGAGTGAGTGTGTCTCTATATGTTGTCAGGAGTGTGTGTGTGTGTGTGTGTGTGTTGGGGGACTGTGAGTGAGTGTGTCTCTATATGTGGGCAGGTGTGTGAGTGTGTGTGTGTGTGTTGGGGGATTGTGAGTGAGTGTGTCTCTATATGAGGACGAGAGTGTAAGTGTGTCTGTGTGTTGGAGGATTGTGAGTAAGTGTGTCTCTATATGTGGGCGGGAGTGTGAGTGTGTCTGTGTGTTGGGGGATTGTGAGTGAGGGTGTCTCTATATGTGGCCAGTAGTGTGTGTGTGTGTGTGTGTGTGTTGGGGGATTGTGAGTGAGTGTGTCTCTATATGTGGGCAGGAGTGCAAGTGTGTCTGTGGGTTGGGGGACTGTGAGTGAGTCTGTCTCTATATGTGGGCGGGAGTTTTTGTGTGCCTGGGTGTTGGGGTTTAGTGATCGAGTGCGTCACTCTATGTGGGCGGGAGTGTTGGGGGATTGTGAACGTGAAGGGGTTTGGGTCCATTGGGATTGTGTACAGTGGGAGTGAATGGGAAAGGGTTTGGGTCCATTGGGATTGTGTACAGTGGGAGTGAACGGGAAGGGGTTTTGGTCCATTGGGATTGTGTTCAATGGGAGTGAAAGGGACGGGGTTTTGGTCCATTGGGATTGTGTACAGTGGGAGTGAATGGGAAGGAGTTTAGTTCCTTTGGGATAGTGTACAGTGGGAGTGAATGGGAAGGGGTTTGGGTCCATTGGGATTGTGTACAGTGGGAGTGAATGGGAAGGGCTTTGGGTCCATTGGGATTGTGTACAGTGGGAGTGAATGGGAAGGGGTTTGGGTCAATTGGTATTGTGTACAGTGGGAGTGGACAGGAAGCATTTTTGGTCCATTGGGATTGTGTATAGTGGGTGTAAATGGGAAGGAGTTTGGATCCATTGGGATTGTGTACAGTGATAGTGAATCAGAAGGGGTTGGATCCATTGGTATTGTGTACAGTGGGAGTGAATGGGAAGGGTTTGGGACCATTGGGATTGTGTAAAGTGGGAGTGAATGGGAAGGGGTTTGGGTTCATTGGGATTGTGTACAGTGGGAGTGAATGGGAAGGGGTTTGGGTCCATTGGGATTGTGTACAGTGGGAGTGAATGGGAAGGGGTTTGGGTCCATTGGTACTGTGTACAGTGGGAGTGAAAGGGAAGGGGTTTGGGTCTTTTGGGATTGTGTACAGTGGGACTGAATGGGAAGGGATTTGGGTCCATTGGTATTGTGTACAGTGGGAGTGAATGGGATGGGAATTGGGTCCATTGGGATTGTGTACAGTGGGATTGAATGGGAAGGGGTTTGGTTCCATTGGGATTGTGTACAATGGGAGTGAATGGGAAGGGGTTTGGGTCCATTGGGATTGTGTACAGTGGGAGTGAATTGGATGCGGTTTTGGTCTTTTGGGATTGTGTACAGTGGGAGTGAATGGGAAGGGGTTTGGGTCCATTGGGATTGTGTACAGTGGGAGAGAATGGGATGCGGTTTGGGTCTTTTGGGATTGTGTACAGTGGGAGTGAATGGGAAGGGGTTTGGGTCCATTGGGATTGTGTACAGTGGGAGTGAATGGGAAGGGGTTTGGGTCCACTGGGATTGTGTACAGTGGGACTGAATGGGAAGGGATTTGGGTCCATTGGTATTGTGTACAGTGGGAGTGAATGGGATGTGATTTGGGTCCATTGGGATTGTGTACAGTGGGAGTGAATGGGAAGAGGTTTGGGTACATTGGGATTGCTTACAGTGGGAGTGAATGGGAAGGGTTTTGAGTCCATTGGGATTGTGTACAGTGGGAGTGAATGAGAAGGGGTTTGGGTCCATTGGGATTGTGTACAGTGGGAGTGAATGGGATGCGGTTTGGGTCTTTTGGGATTGTGTACAGTGGGAGTGAATGGGAAGGGGTTTGGGTCCATTGGGATTGTGTACAGTGGGAGTGAATGGGAAGGGATTTGGGTCCATTGGGATTGTGACAGTGGGAGTGAATGGGAAGGGGTTTGGGTCCTTTGGTATTGTGTACAGTGGGAGTGAACGGGAAGGGATTTGGGTCCATTGGGATTGTGTACAGGGAGTGCGAATGGGAAGGGGTTTGAGTTCATTGGGATTGTGTACAGTGGGAATGAATGGGAAGATGTTTGGGTCCATTGGGATTATGTATAATGGGAGTGAATGGGAAGGGGTTTGAATCCATTGGGATTGTTTACAGTGGGATTGAATGGGAAGGGGTTTGGGTCAATTGGGATTGTGTACAGTGGGAGTGAATGGGAAGGGGTTTGGGTCCTTTGGGATTGTGTACAGTGGGAGTGAATGGGATGCGGTTTGGGTCTTTTGGGATTGTGTACAGTGGGAGTGAATGGGAAGGGCTTTGGGTCCATCGGGATTGGGTACAGTGGGACTGAATGGGAAGGGATTTGGGTCCATTGGTATTGTGTACAGTGGGAGTGAATGGGATGGGATTTGGGTCCATTGGGATTGTGTACAGTGGGAGTGAATGGGAAGGGGTTTGGGTACATTGGGATTGCTTACAGTGGGAGTGAATGGGAAGGGTTTTGAGTCCATTTGGATTGTGTACAGTGGGAGTGAATGAGAAGGGGTTTGAGTCAATTGGGATTGTGTACAGTGGGAGTGAATGGGATGCGGTTTGGGTCTTTTGGGATTGTGTACAGTGGGAGTGAATGTGAAGGGGTTTGGGTCCATTTGGATTGTGTACAGTGGGAGTGAATGGGAAGGGGTTTGGGTCCTTTGGGATTGTGTACAGTGGGAGTGAATGGGAAGGGGTTTGGGTCCATTGGGATTGTGTACAGTGGGACTGAATGGGAAGGAGTTTGGTTCCTTTGGGATAGTCTACAGTGGGAGTGAATGGGAAGGGGTTTGGGTCCATTGGGATTGTGTACAGTGGGAGTGAACGGGAAGGGGTTTGGGTCAATTGGGATTGTGTACAGTGGGAGTGGACAGGACGCATTTTGGGTCCATTGGGATTGTGTATAGTGGGTGTAAATGGGAAGGAGTTTGGATCCATTGGCATTGTGTACAGTGATAGTGAATCAGAAGGGGTTGGGTCCATTGGTATTGTGTACAGTGGGAGTGAATGGGAAGGGTTTTGGGACCATTGGGATTGTGTAAAGTGGGAGTGAATGGGAAGGGCTTTGGGTCCATTGGTATTTTGTACCGTGGGAGTGAATGGGAAGGGGTTAGGGTCTTTTGGGATTGTGTACAGTGGGACTGAATGGGAAGGGATTTGGGTCCATTGGTATTGTGTACAGTGGGAGTGAATGGGATGGGAATTGGGTCCTTTGGGATTGTGTACAGTGGGAGTGAATGGGAAGGGATTTGGTTCCATTGGGATTGTGTACAGTGGGAGTTAATGGGAAAATGTTTGGGTACATTGGGATTGTTTCCAGTGGGAGTGAATGGGAAGGGTTTTGAGTCCATTGGGATTGTGTACAGTGGGAGTGAATTGGATGCGGTTTTGGTCTTTTGGGATTGTGTACAGTGGGAGTGAATGGGAAGGGGTTTGGCTCCATTGGGATTGTGGACAGTGGGAGTGAATGGGATGCGGTTTGGGTCTTTTGGGATTGTGTACAGTGGGAGTGAATGGGAAGGGGTTTGGGTCCATTGGGATTGTGTACAGTGGGAGTGAATGGGATGGGATTTGGGTCCATTGGGATTGTGACAGTGGGAGTGAATGGGAAGGGGTTTGGGTCCTTTGGTATTGTGTTCAGTGGGAGTGAACGGGAAGGGGTTTGGGTCCATTGGGATTGTGTACAGGGAGTGTGAATGGGAAGGGGTTTGAGTTCATTGGGATTGTGTACAGTGGGAGTGAATGGGAAGGTGTTTGGGTCCATTGGGATTATGTATAGTGGGAGTGAATGGGAAGGGGTTTGATTCCATTGGGATTGTTTACAGTGGGATTGAATGGGAAGGGGTTTGGGTCAATTGGTATTGTGTACAGTGGGAGTGAATGGGAAGGGGATTGGGTCCTTTGGGATTGTGTACAGTGGGAGTGAACAGGAAGGGGTTTGGGTCCATTGGGATTGGTTTCAGTGGGAGTGATCGGGAATGGTTTTGTGTCCATTGGGATTGTGTATAATGGGAGTGAACAGGAAGGGGTTTGGGTCCTTTGGGATTGTGTACAGTGGGAGTGAACGGGAAGGGGTTTGTGTCCGTTGGGATAGTGTACAGTGGGAGTGAATGGGAAGGGCTTTGGGTCCATTGGTATTGTGTAAAGTGGGAGTGAATGGGAAGGGGTTTGGGTCCATTGGGATTGTGTACAGTGGGAGTGAATGGGAAGGGGTTTGGGTCCATTGGGATTGTGTACAGTGGGAGTGAATGGGAAGGGGTTTGGGTCTTTTGGGATTGTGTACAGTGGGAGTGAATGGGAAGGGGTTTGGGTCCATTGGTATTGTGTACAGTGGGATTGAATGGGAAGGGGTTTGGGTCTTTTGGGATTGTGTACAGTGGGAGTGAATGGGAAGGGGTTTGGGTCCACTGGGATTGTGTACAGTGGGACTGAATAGGAAGGGATTTGGGTCCATTGGTAATGTGTACAGTGGGAGTGAATGGGATGGGAATTGGGTCCATTGGGATTTTGTACAGTGGGATTGAATGGGAAGGGGTTTGGTTCCATTGGGATTGTGTACAGTAGGAGTGAATGGGAAGATGTTTGGGTACATTGGGATTGTTTCCAGAGGGAGTGAATGGGAAGGGTTTTGAGTCCATTGGGATTGTGTACGGTGGGAGTGAATGGGAAGGGGTTTGGATCTTTTGGGATTGTGTACAGTGGGAGTGAATGGGAAGGGGTTTGGGTCCATTGGGATTGTGTACAGTGGGAGTGAATGGGAAGGGCTTTGGGTGCATTGGGATTGTGTACAGTGGGAGTGAATGGGAAGGGGTTTGTGTCCATTGGGATTGTGTACAGTGGGAGTGAATGGGAAGGGATTTGGGTCCATTGGGATTGTGTACAGTGGGAGTGAATGGGATGGGAGTTGGGTCCATTGGGATTGTGTACAGTGGGAGTGAATGGGAAGGGGTTTGGGTCCTTTGGGATTGTGTACAGTGGAAGTGAATGGGAAGGGGTTTGGGTCCACTGGGATTGTGTACAGTGGGACTGAATGGGAAGGGATTTCGGTCCATTGGTATTGTGTACAGTGGGAGTGAATGGGATGGGATTTGGTTCCATTGGGATTGTGTACAGTGGGAGTGAATGGGAAGGGGTTTGGTTCCATTTGGATTGTGTACAGTTGGAGTGAATGGGAAGAGGTTTGGGTACATTGGGATTGCTTACAGTGGGAGTGAATGGGAAGGAGTTTGGTTCCTTTGGGATAGTCTACAGTGGGAGTGAATGGGAAGGGGTTTGGGTCCATTGGGATTGTGTACAGTGGGAGTGAACGGGAAGGGGTTTGGGTCAATTGGGATTGTGTACAGTGAGAGTGGACAGGACGCATTTTGGGTCCATTGGGATTGTGTATAGTGGGTGTAAATGGGAAGGAGTTTGGATCCATTGGGATTGTGTACAGTGATAGTGAATCAGAAGGGGTTGGGTCCATTGGTATTGTGTACAGTGGGAGTGAATGGGAAGGGTTTTGAGTCCATTGGGATTGTGTACTGTGGCAGTGAATGGGAAGTGGTTTGGGTCCATTGGGATTGTGTACAGTGGGAGTGAATGGGAAGGGGTTTGGGTCCATTGGGATTGTGTACAGTGGGAGTGAATGGGAAGGGCTTTGGGTCCATTGGGATTGCGTACAGTGGGAGTGAATGGGATTGGATTTGGGTCCATTGGGATTGTGTACATTGGGAGTGAATGGGAAGGGGTTTGGGTCCTTTGGGATTGTGTACAGTGGGAGTGAATGGGAAGGGTTTTGGTTCCACTGGGATTGTGTACAGTGGGACTGAATGGGAAGGGATTTGGGTCCCTTGGTATTGTGTACAGTGGGAGTGAATGGGATGGGATTTGGGTCCATTGGGACTGTGTACAGTGGGAGTGAATGGGAAGGGGTTTGGTTCCATTTGGATTGTGTACAGTTGGAGTGAATGGGAAGAGGTTTGGGTACATTGGGATTGCTTACAGTGGGAGTGAATGGGAAGGGTTTTGAGTCCATTGGGATTGTGTACAGTGGGATTGAATGAGAAGTGGTTTGGGTCCATTAGGATTGTGTACAGTGGGAGTGAATGGGATGTGGTTTGGGTCTTTTGGGATTGTGTACAGTGGGAGTGAATGGGAAGGGGTTTGGGTCCATTGGGATTGTGTACAGTGGGAGTGAATGGGAAGGGGTTTGGGTCCATTGGGATTGTTTACAGTGGGAGTGAATGGGATGGGATTTGGGTCCATTGGGATTGTGTACAGTGGGACTGAATGGGAAGGGATTTGGTTCCATTGGTTTTGTGTACAGTGGGAGTGAATGGGATGGGATTTGGGTCCATTGGGATTGTGTACAGTGGGAGTGAATGAAAAGGAGTTTGGTTCCATTTGGATTGTGTACAGTGGGAGTGAATGGGAAGAGGTTTGGTTACATTGGGATTGCTTACAATGGGAGTGAATGGGAAGGGTTTTGAGTCCATTGGGATTGTGTACAGTGGGAGTGAATGAGAAGGGGTCTGGGTCCATTAGGACTGTGTACGGTGGGAGTGAATGGGATGTGGTTTGGGTCTTCTGGGATTGTGTACAGTGGGAGTGAATGGGAAGGGGTTTGGGTCCATTGGGATTGTGGACAGTGGGAGTGAACGGGAAGGGGTTTGGGTCCATTGGGATTGTGTACAGTGGGAGTGAATGGGAAGGGGTTTGTGTCCATTGGGATTGTGTACAGTGGGAGTGAATGGGAAGGGCTTTGGGTCCTTTGGGATTGTGTACAGTGGGAGTGAATGGGATGGGAGTTGGGTCCATTGGGATTGTGTACAGTGGGAGTGAATGGGAAGGGGTTTGGGTCCATTGGGATTGTGTACAGGGAGTGTGAATGGGAAGGGGTTTGAGTTCATTGAGATTGTGTACAGTGGGAGTGAATGGGAAGGTGTTTGGGTCCATTGGGATTATGTATAGTGGGAGTGAATGGGAAGGGGTTTGATTCCATTGGGATTGTTTGCAGTGGGATTGAATGGGAAGGGGTTTGGGTCAATTGGTATTGTGTACAGTGGGAGTGGATGGGATGGAATTTGGCTCCATTGGGATTGTGTACAGTGGGAGTGACTGGGATGGGATTTGGGTCCATTGGGATTGTGTACAGTGGGAGTGAATGGGAAGATGTTTGGGTACATTGGGATTGTTTCCAGAGGGAGTGAATGGGAAGGGTTTTGAGTCCATTGGGATTGTCTACAGTGGGAGTGAATGGGAAGGGGTTTGGATCTTTTGGGATTGTGTACAGTGGGAGTGAATGGGAAGGGGTTTGGGTCCATTGGGATTGTGTACAGTGGGAGTGAATGGGAAGGGCTTTGTGTCCATTGGGATCGTGTACAGTGGGAGTTAATGGGAAAAAGGTTTGCTTCCTTTGGGATTGTGTACAGTGGGAGCGAATGAAAAGGGGTTTGTGTCCATTGGGATTGTGTACAGTGGGAGTGAATGGGAAGGGTTTGGGTCCATTGGGATTGTGTACAGTGGGAGTGAAGAGGAAGGGATTTGTTTCCATTGGGATTGTGTACAGTGGGAGTGAAGGGTAAGGGGATTGGGTCCTTTGGGATTGTGTACAGTGGGAGTGAATGGGAAGGGGTTTGGGTCCATTGGGATTGTGTACAGTGGGACTGAATGGGAAGGGATTTGGGTCCATTGGGATTGTGTACAGTGGGAGTGAATGGGATAGGGATATTTGGGTCCATTGGGATTGTGTACAGTGGGAGTGAATGGGAAGGGGTTTGGTTCCATTGGGATTGTGTACAGTGGGAGTGAATGGAAGAGGTTTGGTTCCATTGGGATTGTGTACAGTGGGAGTGAATGGGAAGGGGTTTGGGTCCTTTGGGATTGTGTACAGTGGGAGTGAATGGGAAGGGGTTTGGGTCCATTGGGATTGTGTACAGTGGGAGTGAATGGGAAGGGGTTTGGGTCCATTGGGATTGTGTACAGTGGGAGTGAATGGGAAGGGATTTGGGTCCATTGGGATTGTGTACAGTGGGACTGAATGGGAAGGGATTTGGGTCCATTGGTATTGTGTACAGTGGGAGTGAATGGGATGTGATTTGGGTCCATTGGGATTGTGTACAGTGGGAGTGAATGAGAAGGGGTTTGGGTCCATTGGGATTGTGTACAGTGGGAGTGAATGGGATGCGGTTTGGGTCCATTGGGATTGTGTACAGTGGGAGTGAATGGGAAGGGTTTGGGTCCATTGTGATTGTGTACAGTGGGAGTGAATGGGAAGGGATATTTGGGTTATTGGGATTGTGTACAGTGGGAGTGAATGGGAAGGGGTTTGGGTCCATTGGGATTGTGTACAGTGGGAGTGAATGGGAAGGGGTTTGGGTCCATTGGGATTGTGTACAGTGGGAGTGAACGGGAAGGGATTTTGGTTCCATTGGGATTGTGTACAGTGGGAGGGAAGGGGAAGGGGTTTGGGTCATTGGGATTGTCTACAAAGGGAGTGAACGGAAAGGGGTTTGGGTCCATTGGGATTGTGTACAGTGTAAGTGAATGGGAAGGGTGTTTCCATTGGGATTGTGTACAGTGGGAGTGATCAGGACGGTGTATTGGTTCAGTGAGATTGCGTATAGTGGGAGTGAATGGGAAGGTGTTAGGGTCCTTTGGGATTGTGTACAGTGGGAGTGAATGGGAAGGGATTTGGGTCCATTGGGATTGTGTACAGTGGGAGTGAATGGGAAGGGGTTTGGGTCCATTGGGATTGTGTACAGTGGGAGTGAATGGGAAGGGATTTGGGTCCATTGGGATTGTGTACAGTGGGAGTGAATGGGAAGGGTTTGGGTCCATTGGGATTGTGTACAGTGGGAGTGAATGGGAAGGGTTTGGGTCCATTGGGATTGTGTACAGTGGGAGTGAATGGGAAGGGGTTTGGGTCCATTGGGATTGTGTACAGTGGGAGAGACCGGGAAGGGGTTTGGGTCATTGGGATTGTGTACAGTGGGAGTGAATGGGAAGGGGTTTGGTTCCATTGTGATTGTGTATAGCTTGAGTGAATGGGAAGGAGTTTGAGTCCATTGGCATAGTGTACAGTGGGAGTTAATTGGAAAAAGTTTTGCTTCCTTTGGGATTGTGTACAGTGGGAGCGAATGAAAAGGGGTTTGGGTCCATTTGTATTGTGTACAGTTGGAGTGAATGGGAAGGAGTTTGGTTCCTTTGGGATAGTCTACAGTGGGAGTGAATGGGAAGGGGTATGTGTCTATTGGGATTGTGTACAGTGGGAGTGAATGGGAAGGGGTTTGGGGTCCATTGGGATTGTGTACAGTGGGAGTGAATGGGAAGGGGGTTTGGGGTCTTTTGGGATTGTGTACTTTGGGAGTGAACGGGATGGAGTTTTGGTCCATTGGTATTGTGTACAGTGGGATTTAATGGGAATGGGTTTGATTCCTTTGGGATTGTGTACAGTGGGAGTGATGGGAGGGTTTGGGTCCACTGGGATTGTGTACAGTGGGACTGAATGGAAGGGATTTGGGGTCCATTGGTATGTGTACAGTGGGAGTGAATGGGATGGGATTTGGTTCCATTGGGATTTTGTACAGTGGGAGTGAACGGGAAGGGGTTTGGGTCCATTGGGATTGTGTACAGTGGGAGTGAATGGGATGAGATTTGTGTCCATTGGGATTGAGTACAATGGGAGTAAACGGCAAAGGATTTGGGTCCATTGGGATTGTGTACAGTGGGAGTGAATGGGAAGGGGTTTGGATCCATTGGGATTGTGTCCAGTAGGAGTGAACGGGAAGGGGTTTGTGTCCTTTGGGATTGTGTACAGTGGGAGTGAATGAGAAGATGTATTAGTTCATTGGGATTGTGTACAGTGGGAGTGAATGGGAAGGGGTTTGGGTCCATTGGGATTGTGTACAGTGGGAGTTAACGTGAAAGCATTTTGGATTTGGATTGTGTACAGTGGGAGTGAATGGGAAGGGGTTTGTGTCCATTGGGATTGTGTACAGTGGGAGTTAATGGGAAAAAGGTTTGCTTCCTTTGGGATTGTGTACAGAGCGAGCGAATGGGAACATAGTTGGGTCCATTGGGATTGTGTACAGTGGGAGTGAATAGGAACGTATTTGGGTCCATTGGGATTGTGTACAGTGGGAGTGAATGGGAAGGGGTTTGTGTCCATTGGGATTGTGTACAGTGGGAGTGAATGGGAAGGGGTTTGGGTCATTTGGATTGTGTACAGTGGGAGTGAATGGGAAGGGTTTGGGTCCATTGGGATTGTGTACAGTGGGAGTGAATGGGAAGTGGTTTGGGTCCATTGGGATTGTGTACAGTGGGAGTGAATGGGAAGGGGTTTGGGTCCATTGGGATTGTGTCCAGTGGGACGGATGTGGTAGGGGTTTGGTTCCTTTGGGATTGTGTACAGTGGGAGTGAATGGGAAGGGATTTGGGTCCATTGGGATTGTGTACAGTGGGAGTGAATGGGAACATATTTGGGTCCATTGGGATTGTGTACAGTGGGAGTGAATGGGAAGGGGTTTGGGTCCATTGGGATTGTGTACAGTGGGAGTGAATGGGAAGGGTTTGGGTCCATTGGGATTGTGTACAGTGGGAGTGAATGGGAAGGGGTTTGGGTCCATTGGGATTGTGTACAGTGGGAGTGAATGGGAAGGGGTTTGGGTCCATTGGGATTGTGTACAGTGGGAGTGAAGGGGAAGCGGTTTGGGTCCATTGGGTTTGTGTACAGTGGGAGTGAAGGGGAAGGGGTTAGGGTCCATTGGTTTTGTGTATAGTGGGAGTAAATGGGAAGGGGTTTCGCTCTATTGGGATTGTGTACAGGGGATTGAATGGGAAGAGATTTGGGTCCATTGGGATTGTGTACAGTGGGAGTGAATGGGAAGGGTTTCGGGTCCATTGGGATTGTGTTCAGTGGGAGTGAATGGGAAGGGGTGTGGATCCATTGGGATTGTGTACAGTGGGAGTGAATGGGAAGGGTTTGGTTCCATTGGGATGGTGTACAGTGGGAGTGAATGGGAAGAGGTTTGGGTCCATTGGGATTTATTACAATGGGGGTGAACGGGAATGGGTTTGGGTCTATTGGGATTGTGTACAGTGGGAGTGAATGGGAAGGCCTTTGTTTCCATTGGGATTGTGTACAGTGGCAGTGAACAGGAAGGGATTTGGTTCCATTGGGATTGTGTACAGTGGGGAGTGAATGGGAAGGTGATTTGGTCCATTGGGATTGTGTACAGTGGGACTGAATGGGAAGCGGTTTGGTTCATTTGGATTGTGTTACAGTGGAGTGAATGGAATGGTTTGGTTCCATTGGGATTGTGTACAGTGGGAGTGACTGGCAAGGGGTTTGGGTTCATTGGGATTGTGTACAGTGGGAGTGGAATGGGATGGGATTTGGGTCCATTGGGATTGTGTACAGTGGGTGTGAATGGGAAGGGGTTTGGATCTATTGGGATTGTGTACAGTGGGAGTGAATGGGAAGGCGTTTTTTTCCATTGGGATTGTGTACAGTGGGAGTGAATGGGAAGGGATTTGGTTCCATTGGGATTGTGTACAGTGGGAGTGAATGGGAAGGGGTTTGGGTCCATTGGGATTGTGTACAGTGGGAGTGAATGGGAAGGGGTTTGGGTCCATTGGGATTTTGTATAGTGGGTGTAAATGGGAAGGGGTTTCAGTCGATTGGGATTGTGTACAGTGGGAGTGAATGGGAAGGGGTTTGGGTCAATTAGTATTGTGTACAGTGGGAGTGAATGGGAAACGGATTGGCATTTGGATTGTGTACAGTGGGAGTGAACGATAAGGGGTTTGGGTCCATTGGGATTGGTTCAGGTGGAGTGATTGGGAAGGGTTTGTGTCCATTGGGATTGTGTACAGTGGGAGTGAACGGGAAGGGTTTGGGTCCTTTGGGATTGTGTACAGTGGGAGTGAATGGGAAGGGGTTTGGTTCCGTTGGGATTGTGCACAGTGGGAGTGAATGGGAAGGGGCTTTGGGTCCATTGGATTGTGTAAAGTGGAGTGAATGGGAAGGGGTTTGGGTCCATTGGGATTGTGTACAGTGGGAGTGAATGGGAAGGGGTTTGGGTCCATTGGGATTGTGTACAGTGGGAGTGAATGGGAAGGGGTTTGTGTCCATTTGGATCGTGTACAGTGGAGGTCAACGGGAAGTCGTTTGGTTCCTTTGGGATTGTGTACAGTGGGAGTGAATGGGAACATATTTGGGTCCATTGGGATTGTGTACAGTGGGATTTAACGGGAAGGGGTTTGGGTCCATTGGGATTGTGTACAGTGGGAGTGAATGGGAAGGGGTTTGGGTCCATTGGGATTGTGTACAGTGGGAGTGAATGGGAAGGGGTTTGGGTCCATTGGGATTGTGTACAGTGGGAGTGAATGGGAAGGGGTTTGGGTCCATTTGGGATTGTGTACAGTGGGAGTGAATGGGAAGGGGTTTGGTGTCTTTGGGATTGTGTACAGTGGGAGTGAATGGGAAGGGCTTTGGGTCCATTGGGATTGTGTACAGTGGGAGTGAACAGGAAGGGGTTTGGGTCCATTGGGATTGTGTACAGTGGGAGTGAATGGGAAGGGGTTTGGGTCCATTGGGATTGTGTATAGTGGGAGTGAATGGGAAGGGATTCGGTTCCCATTGGGATTGTGTACAGTGGGAGTGAATGGGAAGGGGATTGGGTCCATTGGGATTGTGTACAGTGGGAGTGAATGGGAAGGGGTTTGGGTCCATTGGGATTGTGTACAGTGGGAGTGAATGGGAAGGGGTTTGGGTCCATTGGGATTGTGTACAGTGGGAGTGAATGGGAAGGTAATTTTTTCCTTTGGGATTGTGTACAGTGGGAGTGAATGGGAAGGTATTTGGGTCCATTGGGATTGTGTACAGTGGGAGAGAATGGGAAGTGGTTCGGGTCAAATGGGATTGTGTACAGTGGGAGTGAATGGGAAGGGGTTTGGGTCCATTGGGATTGTGTACAGTGGGAGTGAACAGGAAGGGTTTTTGTTCCATTGGGTTTGTGTACAGTGGGAGTGAAGGGGCAAGGGTTTGGGTCCATTGGGTTTGTGTACAGTGGGAGTGAATGGGTTGGGGTTTGGGTCCATTGGGATTGTGTACAGTGGGAGTGAATGGGAAGGGTTTTTCTTCCATTGGGATTGTGTACAGTGGGAGTGAAGGGGCAAGGTTTTGGGTCCATTGGGTTTGTGTACATTGGGAGTGAATGTGTTGGGTTTGGGTCCATTGGGATTGTGTACAGTGGGAGTGAATGGGAAGTGGTTTGGTTACATTGGGATTGTGTACAGTGGAGTGAATGGGAAGGGGTTTGGGTCCATTGGGATTGTGTACAGTGGGAGTGAATGGGAAGGGGTTTGGGTCCATTGGGATTGTGTACAGTGGGAGTGAATGGGAAGGGGTTCGGGTCCCATTGGGATTGTGTACAGTGGGAGTGAATGGGAAGGGATTTGGGTCCATTGGGATTGTGTACAGTGGAGTGAATGGGAAGGGGTTTGGGTCCATTGGGATTGTGTACAGTGGGAGTGAATGGGAAGGGTTTGGGTCCATTGGGATTGTGTACAGTGGGAGTGAATGGGAAGGGTTTGGAGTCCATTGGGATTGTGTACAGTGGGAGTGAACAGGAAGGGTTTGGGTCCATTGGGATTTTGTACAGTGGGAGTGAATGGGAAGGTGTTTGTGTCCATTGGGATTGTGTACAGTGGGAGGGAAGGGGAAGGGGTTTGGGTCATTGGGATTGTGTACAAAGGGAGTGATCGGGAAGGGGTTTGGGTCCATTGGATTGTGTACAGTGGGAGTGAACGGAAAGGGGGTGGGTCCATTGGGATTGTGTACAGTGGGAGTGAATGGGAAGGGGTTTGGGTCCATTGGGATTGTGTACAGTGGGAGTGAATGGGAAGGGTTTTGGGTCCATTGGGATTGTGTACAGTGGGAGTGAATGGGAAGGGTTTGGGTCCATTGGGATTGTGTACAGTGGGAGTGAATGGGAAGGGGTTTGGGTCCATTGGGATGTGTACAGTGGGAGTGAATGGGAAGGGTTTGGTCCATTGGGATTGTGTACAGTGGGAGTGAATGGGAAGGGTTTGGGTCCATTGGGATTGTGTACAGTGGGAGTGAATGGGAAGGGGTTTGGGTCCATTGGGATTGTGTACAGTGGGAGTGAATGGGAAGGGGTTTGGGTCCATTGGGATTGTGTACAGTGGGAGCTGAATGGGAAGGGTTTGGGTCCATTGGATTGTGTACAGTGGGAGTGAATGGGAAGGGGTTTGGGTCCATTGGGATTGTGTACAGTGGGAGTGAATGGGAAGGGTTTTAGGTCAATTGGGATTGTGTACAGTGGGAGTGAATGGGAAGCGGTGTGGGTCCATTGGGATTGTGTACAGTGGGAGTAAATGGGAATGGTTTGGATCCTTTGGGATTGTGTACAGTGGGAGTAAATGGGAAGGGGTTTGGGTCCTTTGGGATTGTGTACAGTGGGAGTGAATGGGAAGGGGTTTGGGTCCATTGGGATTGTGTATAGTACGAGTAAACAGGAAGGGATTTGGGTCCATTGGGATTGTGTACAGTGGGAGTGAATGGGAAGGGGATTGGGTCCATTGGGATTGTGTACAGGGGAAGTTAACGGGAAGGGGTTTGGTTCCATTGGGATTGTTTACAGTGGGAGTGACATGAAGGGTTTTGGGACAATTGGGATTGTGTACAGTGGGAGTGAATGGGAAGGGGTTTGTGTCTATTGGATTGTGTACAGTGGGAGTAAACGGGAAGGGGTTTGGGTCCATTGGGATTGTGTACAGTGGGAGTGAATGGGAAGAGGTTAGGGTCCATTGGGATTGTGTACAGTGGGTGTGAATGGGAAGGGGTTTGGGTCCATTGGGATTGTGTACAGTGGGAGTCAATGGGAAGGGGTTTGGTTCCTTTGGGATTGTGTACAGTGGGAGTGAATGGGAAGGTATTTGGGTCCATTGGGATTGTGTACAGTGGGAGTGAATGGGAAGGGGTTTCACTTCATTGGGATTGTGTACAGTGGGAGTGAATGGGAAGGGGTTTGGGTCCATTGGGATTGTGTACAGTGGGAGTGAATGGGAAGGGGTTTGGGTCCATTGGGATTGTGTACAGTGGGAGTGAATGGGAAGGGCTTTGGGTCCATTGGGATTGTGTACAGTGGGAGTGAATGGGAAGGGGTTTGGGTCCATTGGGATTGTGTACAGTGGGAGTGAATGGGAAGGGTTTGGGTCCATTGGGATTGTGTACAGTGGGAGTGAATGGGAAGGGATTTGGGTCCATTGGGATTGTGTACAGTGGGAGTGAATGGGAAGGGGTTTGGGTCCATTGTGATTGTGTATATTGGGAGTGAATGGGAAGAGGTTTGGGTCCACTGGGATTGTGTACATTGGGAGTGTATGGGTAGGGTTTGGGTCCTTTGGAATTGGGTACAGTGGGAGTGACTGGGAAGGGGATGTGGGTTCATTGGGATTGTGTACAGTGGGAGTGAATGGGAAGGGGTGTGGTTCCATTGGGATTGTGTACAGTGGAGTGAATGGGAAGAGGTTTGGGTACATTGGGATTGCTTACAGTGGGTGTGAACGTGAAGGGGTTTGGGTCCTTGGGATTGTATACTGTGGGAGTGAATTGCAAGGGGTTTGGGTCCATGTGATTGTGTACAGTGGACTGAATGGGATAGGGATATTTGGGTCCATTGGGATTGTGTACAGTGGGAGTGAAGGGAAGGGGTTTGGGTCCATTGGGATTGTGTACAGTGGGAGTGAATGGGATAGGGTATTTGGGTCCATTGGAATTGTGTACAGTGGGAGTGAATTGAAAGGAGTTTGGGTCCATTGGGATTGTGTACAGTGGGAGTGAATGGGAAGGGTTTTGCATTCTTTGGGATTGTGTACATTGTGAGTGAATGGGAAGGGGTTTGCGTCCATTGGGATTGTGTAGAGGAGGAGTGAATGGGAAGGGTTTGGGTCCATTGGGATTGTGTACAGTGGGAGTGAATGGGAAGGGGTTTGGGTCCATTGGGTTTGTGTACAGTGGGAGTGAATGGGAAGGGGTTTGGGTCCATTGGGATTGTGTACAGTGGGAGTGAATGGGAAGGGGTTTGGGTCCATTGGGATTGTGTACAGTGGGAGTGAATGGGAAGGGGTTTGGGTCCATTGGGATTGTGTACAGTGGGAGTGAATGGGAAGGGGTTTGGGTCCATTGGGATTGTGTACAGTGGGAGTGAATGGGAAGGGTTTGGGTCCATTGGGATTGTGTACAGTGGGAGTGAATGGGAAGGGGTTTGGGTCCATTGGGATTGTGTACAGTGGGAGTGAATGGGAAGGGTTTGGGTCCATTGGGATTGTGTACAGTGGGAGTGAATGGGAAGGGGTTTGGGTCCATTGGGATTGTGTACAGTGGGAGTGAATGGGAAGGGGTTTGGGTCCATTGGGATTGTGTACAGTGGGAGTGAATGGGAAGGGTTTGGGTCCATTGGGATTGTGTACAGTGGGAGTGAATGGGAAGGGGTTTGGGTCCATTGGGATTGTGTACAGTGGGAGTGAATGGGAAGGGGTTTGGGTCCATTGGGATTGTGTACAGTGGGAGTGAATGGGAAGGGGTTTGGGTCCATTGGGATTGTGTACAGTGGGAGTGAATGGGAAGGGGTTTGGGTCCATTGGGATTGTGTACAGTGGGAGTGAATGGGAAGGGTTTGGGTCCATTGGGATTGTGTACAGTGGGAGTGAATGGGAAGGGGTTTGGGTCCATTGGGATTGTGTACAGTGGGAGTGAATGGGAAGGGGTTTGGGTCCATTGGGATTGTGTACAGTGGGAGTGAATGGGAAGGGGTTTGGGTCCATTGGGATTGTGTACAGTGGGAGTGAATGGGAAGGGGTTTGGGTCCATTGGGATTGTGTACAGTGGGAGTGAATGGGAAGGGGTTTGGGTCCATTGGGATTGTGTACAGTGGGAGTGAATGGGAAGGGGTTTGGGTCCATTGGGATTGTGTACAGTGGGAGTGAATGGGAAGGGGTTTGGGTCCATTGGGATTGTGTACAGTGGGAGTGAATGGGAAGGGGTTTGGGTCCATTGGGATTGTGTACAGTGGGAGTGAATGGGAAGGGGTTTGGGTCCATTGGGATTGTGTACAGTGGGAGTGAATGGGAAGGGGTTTGGGTCCATTGGGATTGTGTACAGTGGGAGTGAATGGGAAGGGGTTTGGGTCCATTGGGATTGTGTACAGTGGGAGTGAATGGGAAGGGGTTTGGGTCCATTGGGATTGTGTACAGTGGGAGTGAATGGGAAGGGGTTTGGGTCCATTGGGATTGTGTACAGTGGGAGTGAATGGGAAGGGTTTGGGTCCATTGGGATTGTGTACAGTGGGAGTGAATGGGAAGGGGTTTGGGTCCATTGGGATTGTGTACAGTGGGAGTGAATGGGAAGGGGTTTGGGTCCATTGGGATTGTGTACAGTGGGAGTGAATGGGAAGGGGTTTGGGTCCATTGGGATTGTGTACAGTGGGAGTGAATGGGAAGGGTTTGGGTCCATTGGGATTGTGTACAGTGGGAGTGAATGGGAAGGGGTTTGGGTCCATTGGGATTGTGTACAGTGGGAGTGAATGGGAAGGGGTTTGGGTCCATTGGGATTGTGTACAGTGGGAGTGAATGGGAAGGGGTTTGGGTCCATTGGGATTGTGTACAGTGGGAGTGAATGGGAAGGGGTTTGGGTCCATTGGGATTGTGTACAGTGGGAGTGAATGGGAAGGGGTTTGGGTCCATTGGGATTGTGTACAGTGGGAGTGAATGGGAAGGGGTTTGGGTCCATTGGGATTGTGTACAGTGGGAGTGAATGGGAAGGGGTTTGGGTCCATTGGGATTGTGTACAGTGGGAGTGAATGGGAAGGGGTTTGGGTCCATTGGGATTGTGTACAGTGGGAGTGAATGGGAAGGGGTTTGGGTCCATTGGGATTGTGTACAGTGGGAGTGAATGGGAAGGGGTTTGGGTCCATTGGGATTGTGTACAGTGGGAGTGAATGGGAAGGGGTTTGGGTCCATTGGGATTGTGTACAGTGGGAGTGAATGGGAAGGGGTTTGGGTCCATTGGGATTGTGTACAGTGGGAGTGAATGGGAAGGGGTTTGGGTCCATTGGGATTGTGTACAGTGGGAGTGAATGGGAAGGGGTTTGGGTCCATTGGGATTGTGTACAGTGGGAGTGAATGGGAAGGGGTTTGGGTCCATTGGGATTGTGTACAGTGGGAGTGAATGGGAAGGGTTTGGGTCCATTGGGATTGTGTACAGTGGGAGTGAATGGGAAGGGGTTTGGGTCCATTGGGATTGTGTACAGTGGGAGTGAATGGGAAGGGTTTGGGTCCATTGGGATTGTGTACAGTGGGAGTGAATGGGAAGGGGTTTGGGTCCATTGGGATTGTGTACAGTGGGAGTGAATGGGAAGGGGTTTGGGTCCATTGGGATTGTGTACAGTGGGAGTGAATGGGAAGGGTTTGGGTCCATTGGGATTGTGTACAGTGGGAGTGAATGGGAAGGGGTTTGGGTCCATTGGGAGTGTGTACAGTTGGAGTGAATGGGAAGTGGTTTGGGTCCATTGAGATTGTGTACAGTGGGAGTGAATGGGAAGGGGTTTGGGTCCATTGGGATTGTGTACAGTGGGAGTGAATGGGAAGGGGTTTGGGTCCATTGGGATTGTGTACAGTGGGAGTGAATGGGAAGGGGTTTGGGTCCATTGGGATTGTGTACAGTGGGAGTGAATGGGAAGGGGTTTGGTTCCATTGGGATTGTGTACAGTGGGAGTGAACGGGAAGGGGTTTGGGTCCATTGGGATTGTGTACAGTGGGAGTGAATGGAAGGGGTTTGGGTCCATTGGGATTGTGTACAGTGGGAGTGAATGGGAATTGGTTTGGGTCCATTGGGATTGTGTACAGTGGGAGTGAATGGGAAGTGTTTTGGGTCCATTGGGATTGTGTACAGTGGGAGTGAATGGGATTTGGTTTGCTTCCATTGGGATTGTGTACAATGGGAGTGAATGGGAAGCGTTTGGGTCCATTGGGATTGTGTACAGTCGGACTGAATGGGAAGGGGCTTGGGTCCATTGGGATTGTGTACAGTGGGAGTGAATGGGAAGGGGTTTGGGTCCATTGGGATTGTGTACAGTGGGCGTGAATGGGAAGGGGTTTGGGTCCATTGGGATTGTGTACAGTGGGAGTGAATGGGAAGGGGTTTGGGTCCATTGGGATTGTGTACAGTGGGAGTGAATGGGAAGGGGTTTGGGTCCATTGGGATTGTGTACAGTGGGAGTGAATGGGAAGGGGTTTGGGTCCATTGGGATTGTGTACAGTGGGAGTGAATGGGAAGGGGTTTGGGTCCATTGGGATTGTGTACAGTGGGAGTGAATGGGAAGGGGTTTGGGTCCATTGGGATTGTGTACAGTGGGAGTGAATGGGAAGGGGTTTGGGTCCATTGGGATTGTGTACAGTGGGAGTGAATGGGAAGGGGTTTGGGTCCATTGGGATTGTGTACAGTGGGAGTGAATGGGAAGGGGTTTGGGTCCATTGGGATTGTGTACAGTGGGAGTGAATGGGAAGGGGTTTGGGTCCATTGGGATTGTGTACAGTGGGAGTGAATGGGAAGGGGTTTGGGTCCATTGGGATTGTGTACAGTGGGAGTGAATGGGAAGGGTTTGGGTCCATTGGGATTGTGTACAGTGGGAGTGAATGGGAAGGGGTTTGGGTCCATTGGGATTGTGTACAGTGGGAGTGAATGGGAAGGGGTTTGGGTCCATTGGGATTGTGTACAGTGGGAGTGAATGGGAAGGGGTTTGGGTCCATTGGGATTGTGTACAGTGGGAGTGAATGGGAAGGGGTTTGGGTCCATTGGGATTGTGTACAGTGGGAGTGAATGGGAAGGGGTTTGGGTCCATTGGGATTGTGTACAGTGGGAGTGAATGGGAAGGGTTTGGGTCCATTGGGATTGTGTACAGTGGGAGTGAATGGGAAGGGGTTTGGGTCCATTGGGATTGTGTACAGTGGGAGTGAATGGGAAGGGGTTTGGGTCCATTGGGATTGTGTACAGTGGGAGTGAATGGGAAGGGGTTTGGGTCCATTGGGATTGTGTACAGTGGGAGTGAATGGGAAGGGGTTTGGGTCCATTGGGATTGTGTACAGTGGGAGTGAATGGGAAGGGGTTTGGGTCCATTGGGATTGTGTACAGTGGGAGTGAATGGGAAGGGTTTTACGTCCATTGGGATTGTGTACAGTTTGATTGAACGGGAAGGGGTTTGGGTCCATTGGGATTGTGTACAGTCGGAGTGAATGGGAAGGGGTTGGGTCCATTGGGATTGTGTACAGTGGGAGTGAATGGGAAGGGGTTTGGGTCCATTGGGATTGTGTACAGTGGGAGTGAATGGGAAGGGGTTTGCTTCCATTGGGATTGTGTACAGTGGGAGTGAACGGGAAGGGTTTGGGTCCATTGGGATTGTGTACAGTCGAAGTAAATGGGAAGGGGCTTGGTTCCATTGGGATTGTGTACAGTGGGAGTGAATGGGAAAGGGTTTGGGTCCATTGGGATTTTGGACAGTGGGAGTGAATGGGAAGGGGTTTGGGTTCATTGGGATTGTGCACTGTGGGAGTGAACGGGAAGGGGTTTGGGTCCATTGGGATTGTGTACAGTGGGAGTGAATGGGAAGGGGTTTGGGTCCATTGGGATTGTGTACAGTGGGAGTGAATGGGAAGGGGTTTGGGTCCATTGGGATTGTGTACAGTGGGAGTGAATGGGAAGGGGTTTGGGTCCATTGGGATTGTGTACAGTGGGAGTGAATGGGAAGGGGTTTGGGTCCATTGGGATTGTGTACAGTGGGAGTGAATGGGAAGGGGTTTGGGTCCATTGGGATTGTGTACAGTGGGAGTGAATGGGAAGGGGTTTGGGTCCATTGGGATTGTGTACAGTGGGAGTGAATGGGAAGGGGTTTGGGTCCATTGGGATTGTGTACAGTGGGAGTGAATGGGAAGGGGTTTGGGTCCATTGGGATTGTGTACAGTGGGAGTGAATGGGAAGGGGTTTGGGTCCATTGGGATTGTGTACAGTGGGAGTGAATGGGAAGGGGTTTGGGTCCATTGGGATTGTGTACAGTGGGAGTGAATGGGAAGGGTTTGGGTCCATTGGGATTGTGTACAGTGGGAGTGAATGGGAAGGGGTTTGGGTCCATTGGGATTGTGTACAGTGGGAGTGAATGGGAAGGGGTTTGGGTCCATTGGGATTGTGTACAGTGGGAGTGAATGGGAAGGGGTTTGGGTCCATTGGGATTGTGTACAGTGGGAGTGAATGGGAAGGGTTTGGGTCCATTGGGATTGTGTACAGTGGGAGTGAATGGGAAGGGTTTGGGTCCATTGGGATTGTGTACAGTGGGAGTGAATGGGAAGGGGTTTGGGTCCATTGGGATTGTGTACAGTGGGAGTGAATGGGAAGGGGTTTGGGTCCATTGGGATTGTGTACAGTGGGAGTGAATGGGAAGGGGTTTGGGTCCATTGGGATTGTGTACAGTGGGAGTGAATGGGAAGGGGTTTGGGTCCATTGGGATTGTGTACAGTGGGAGTGAATGGGAAGGGTTTGGGTCCATTGGGATTGTGTACAGTGGGAGTGAATGGGAAGGGGTTTGGGTCCATTGGGATTGTGTACAGTGGGAGTGAATGGGAAGGGGTTTGGGTCCATTGGGATTGTGTACAGTGGGAGTGAATGGGAAGGGGTTTGGGTCCATTGGGATTGTGTACAGTGGGAGTGAATGGGAAGGGGTTTGGGTCCATTGGGATTGTGTACAGTGGGAGTGAATGGGAAGGGGTTTGGGTCCATTGGGATTGTGTACAGTGGGAGTGAATGGGAAGGGGTTTGGGTCCATTGGGATTGTGTACAGTGGGAGTGAACAGGAAGGGGTTTGGGTCCATTGGGATTGTGTACAGTGGGAGTGAACGGGAATGTGTTTGGGTCCATTGGGATTGTATACAGTGGGAGAGAATGGGAAGTGGTTTGGGTTCATTGGGATTGTGTACAATGGGAGTGAATGGGTAGGGGAGGGGTCCATTGGGATTGTGTACAGTGGGCGTGAATGGGAAGGGATTTTGGTCCATTGTAATTGTGTACAGTGGGAGTGAATGGGAAGGTATTTTCTTCCTTTGGGATTGTGTACAGTGGGAGTGAATGGGAAGGGTTTGGGTCCATTGGGTGTGTTGGGTGGGTCCATTGGGATTGTGTACAGTGGGAGTGATTGGGTAGGGGTTTGGGTCCATTGTAATTGTGTACAGTGGGAGTGATGGGAAGGTATATATTTCCATTGGGATTGTGTACAGTGGGAGTGAATGGGAAGGGATTTGGGTCCATTGGGATTGTGTACAGTGGGAGTGAACAGGAAGGGGTTTGGGTCCATTGGGATTGTGTACAGTGGGAGTGAATGGGAAGGGGTTTGGGTCCATTGGGATTGTGTACAGTGGGAGTGAATGGGAAGGGGTTTGGGTCCATTGGGATTGTGTACAGTGGGAGTGAATGGGAAGGGTTTGGGTCCATTGGGATTGTGTACAGTGGGAGTGAATGGGAAGGGGTTTGGGTCCATTGGGATTGTGTACAGTGGGAGTGAATGGGAAGGGGTTTGGGTCCATTGGGATTGTGTACAGTGGGAGTGAATGGGAAGGGGTTTGGGTCCATTGGGATTGTGTACAGTGGGAGTGAATGGGAAGGGGTTTGGGTCCATTGGGATTGTGTACAGTGGGAGTGAATGGGAAGGGGTTTGGGTCCATTGGGATTGTGTACAGTGGGAGTGAATGGGAAGGGGTTTGGGTCCATTGGGATTGTGTACAGTGGGAGTGAATGGGAAGGGGTTTGGGTCCATTGGGATTGTGTACAGTGGGAGTGAATGGGAAGGGGTTTGGGTCCATTGGGATTGTGTACAGTGGGAGTGAATGGGAAGGGGTTTGGGTCCATTGGGATTGTGTACAGTGGGAGTGAATGGGAAGGGGTTTGGGTCCATTGGGATTGTGTACAGTGGGAGTGAATGGGAAGGGTTTGGGTCCATTGGGATTGTGTACAGTGGGAGTGAATGGGAAGGGGTTTGGGTCCATTGGGATTGTGTACAGTGGGAGTGAATGGGAAGGGGTTTGGGTCCATTGGGATTGTGTACAGTGGGAGTGAATGGGAAGGGGTTTGGGTCCATTGGGATTGTGTACAGTGGGAGTGAATGGGAAGGGTTTGGGTCCATTGGGATTGTGTACAGTGGGAGTGAATGGGAAGGGGTTTGGGTCCATTGGGATTGTGTACAGTGGGAGTGAATGGGAAGGGTTTGGGTCCATTGGGATTGTGTACAGTGGGAGTGAATGGGAAGGGGTTTGGGTCCATTGGGATTGTGTACAGTGGGAGTGAATGGGAAGGGGTTTGGGTCCATTGGGATTGTGTACAGTGGGAGTGAATGGGAAGGGGTTTGGGTCCATTGGGATTGTGTACAGTGGGAGTGAATGGGAAGGGGTTTGGGTCCATTGGGATTGTGTACAGTGGGAGTGAATGGGAAGGGGTTTGGGTCCATTGGGATTGTGTACAGTGGGAGTGAATGGGAAGGGGTTTGGGTCCATTGGGATTGTGTACAGTGGGAGTGAATGGGAAGGGGTTTGGGTCCATTGGGATTGTGTACAGTGGGAGTGAATGGGAAGGGTTTGGGTCCATTGGGATTGTGTACAGTGGGAGTGAATGGGAAGGGGTTTGGGTCCATTGGGATTGTGTACAGTGGGAGTGAATGGGAAGGGGTTTGGGTCCATTGGGATTGTGTACAGTGGGAGTGAATGGGAAGGGGTTTGGGTCCATTGGGATTGTGTACAGTGGGAGTGAATGGGAAGGGGTTTGGGTCCATTGGGATTGTGTACAGTGGGAGTGAATGGGAAGGGGTTTGGGTCCATTGGGATTGTGTACAGTGGGAGTGAATGGGAAGGGGTTTGGGTCCATTGGGATTGTGTACAGTGGGAGTGAATGGGAAGGGTTTGGGTCCATTGGGATTGTGTACAGTGGGAGTGAATGGGAAGGGGTTTGGGTCCATTGGGATTGTGTACAGTGGGAGTGAATGGGAAGGGGTTTGGGTCCATTGGGATTGTGTACAGTGGGAGTGAATGGGAAGGGTTTGGGTCCATTGGGATTGTGTACAGTGGGAGTGAATGGGAAGGGGTTTGGGTCCATTGGGATTGTGTACAGTGGGAGTGAATGGGAAGGGGTTTGGGTCCATTGGGATTGTGTACAGTGGGAGTGAATGGGAAGGGGTTTGGGTCCATTGGGATTGTGTACAGTGGGAGTGAATGGGAAGGGGTTTGGGTCCATTGGGATTGTGTACAGTGGGAGTGAATGGGAAGGGGTTTGGGTCCATTGGGATTGTGTACAGTGGGAGTGAATGGGAAGGGGTTTGGGTCCATTGGGATTGTGTACAGTGGGAGTGAATGGGAAGGGTTTGGGTCCATTGGGATTGTGTACAGTGGGAGTGAATGGGAAGGGGTTTGGGTCCATTGGGATTGTGTACAGTGGGAGTGAATGGGAAGGGGTTTGGGTCCATTGGGATTGTGTACAGTGGGAGTGAATGGGAAGGGGTTTGGGTCCATTGGGATTGTGTACAGTGGGAGTGAATGGGAAGGGGTTTGGGTCCATTGGGATTGTGTACAGTGGGAGTGAATGGGAAGGGGTTTGGGTCCATTGGGATTGTGTACAGTGGGAGTGAATGGGAAGGGGTTTGGGTCCATTGGGATTGTGTACAGTGGGAGTGAATGGGAAGGGGTTTGGGTCCATTGGGATTGTGTACAGTGGGAGTGAATGGGAAGGGGTTTGGGTCCATTGGGATTGTGTACAGTGGGAGTGAATGGGAAGGGGTTTGGGTCCATTGGGATTGTGTACAGTGGGAGTGAATGGGAAGGGTTTGGGTCCATTGGGATTGTGTACAGTGGGAGTGAATGGGAAGGGGTTTGGGTCCATTGGGATTGTGTACAGTGGGAGTGAATGGGAAGGGGTTTGGGTCCATTGGGATTGTGTACAGTGGGAGTGAATGGGAAGGGGTTTGGGTCCATTGGGATTGTGTACAGTGGGAGTGAATGGGAAGGGGTTTGGGTCCATTGGGATTGTGTACAGTGGGAGTGAATGGGAAGGGGTTTGGGTCCATTGGGATTGTGTACAGTGGGAGTGAATGGGAAGGGGTTTGGGTCCATTGGGATTGTGTACAGTGGGAGTGAATGGGAAGGGGTTTGGGTCCATTGGGATTGTGTACAGTGGGAGTGAATGGGAAGGGGTTTGGGTCCATTGGGATTGTGTACAGTGGGAGTGAATGGGAAGGGGTTTGGGTCCATTGGGATTGTGTACAGTGGGAGTGAATGGGAAGGGGTTTGGGTCCATTGGGATTGTGTACAGTGGGAGTGAATGGGAAGGGGTTTGGGTCCATTGGGATTGTGTACAGTGGGAGTGAATGGGAAGGGTTTGGGTCCATTGGGATTGTGTACAGTGGGAGTGAATGGGAAGGGGTTTGGGTCCATTGGGATTGTGTACAGTGGGAGTGAATGGGAAGGGTTTGGGTCCATTGGGATTGTGTACAGTGGGAGTGAATGGGAAGGGGTTTGGGTCCATTGGGATTGTGTACAGTGGGAGTGAATGGGAAGGGGTTTGGGTCCATTGGGATTGTGTACAGTGGGAGTGAATGGGAAGGGTTTGGGTCCATTGGGATTGTGTACAGTGGGAGTGAATGGGAAGGGTTTGGGTCCATTGGGATTGTGTACAGTGGGAGTGAATGGGAAGGGGTTTGGGTCCATTGGGATTGTGTACAGTGGGAGTGAATGGGAAGGGTTTGGGTCCATTGGGATTGTGTACAGTGGGAGTGAATGGGAAGGGGTTTGGGTCCATTGGGATTGTGTACAGTGGGAGTGAATGGGAAGGGGTTTGGGTCCATTGGGATTGTGTACAGTGGGAGTGAATGGGAAGGGTTTGGGTCCATTGGGATTGTGTACAGTGGGAGTGAATGGGAAGGGGTTTGGGTCCATTGGGATTGTGTACAGTGGGAGTGAATGGGAAGGGGTTTGGGTCCATTGGGATTGTGTACAGTGGGAGTGAATGGGAAGGGGTTTGGGTCCATTGGGATTGTGTACAGTGGGAGTGAATGGGAAGGGGTTTGGGTCCATTGGGATTGTGTACAGTGGGAGTGAATGGGAAGGGGTTTGGGTCCATTGGGATTGTGTACAGTGGGAGTGAATGGGAAGGGGTTTGGGTCCATTGGGATTGTGTACAGTGGGAGTGAATGGGAAGGGTTTGGGTCCATTGGGATTGTGTACAGTGGGAGTGAATGGGAAGGGGTTTGGGTCCATTGGGATTGTGTACAGTGGGAGTGAATGGGAAGGGGTTTGGGTCCATTGGGATTGTGTACAGTGGGAGTGAATGGGAAGGGGTTTGGGTCCATTGGGATTGTGTACAGTGGGAGTGAATGGGAAGGGGTTTGGGTCCATTGGGATTGTGTACAGTGGGAGTGAATGGGAAGGGGTTTGGGTCCATTGGGATTGTGTACAGTGGGAGTGAATGGGAAGGGGTTTGGGTCCATTGGGATTGTGTACAGTGGGAGTGAATGGGAAGGGGTTTGGGTCCATTGGGATTGTGTACAGTGGGAGTGAATGGGAAGGGTTTGGGTCCATTGGGATTGTGTACAGTGGGAGTGAATGGGAAGGGGTTTGGGTCCATTGGGATTGTGTACAGTGGGAGTGAATGGGAAGGGTTTGGGTCCATTGGGATTGTGTACAGTGGGAGTGAATGGGAAGGGGTTTGGGTCCATTGGGATTGTGTACAGTGGGAGTGAATGGGAAGGGTTTGGGTCCATTGGGATTGTGTACAGTGGGAGTGAATGGGAAGGGTTTGGGTCCATTGGGATTGTGTACAGTGGGAGTGAATGGGAAGGGGTTTGGGTCCATTGGGATTGTGTACAGTGGGAGTGAATGGGAAGGGTTTGGGTCCATTGGGATTGTGTACAGTGGGAGTGAATGGGAAGGGGTTTGGGTCCATTGGGATTGTGTACAGTGGGAGTGAATGGGAAGGGGTTTGGGTCCATTGGGATTGTGTACAGTGGGAGTGAATGGGAAGGGGTTTGGGTCCATTGGGATTGTGTACAGTGGGAGTGAATGGGAAGGGTTTGGGTCCATTGGGATTGTGTACAGTGGGAGTGAATGGGAAGGGTTTGGGTCCATTGGGATTGTGTACAGTGGGAGTGAATGGGAAGGGGTTTGGGTCCATTGGGATTGTGTACAGTGGGAGTGAATGGGAAGGGGTTTGGGTCCATTGGGATTGTGTACAGTGGGAGTGAATGGGAAGGGGTTTGGGTCCATTGGGATTGTGTACAGTGGGAGTGAATGGGAAGGGGTTTGGGTCCATTGGGATTGTGTACAGTGGGAGTGAATGGGAAGGGGTTTGGGTCCATTGGGATTGTGTACAGTGGGAGTGAATGGGAAGGGGTTTGGGTCCATTGGGATTGTGTACAGTGGGAGTGAATGGGAAGGGGTTACGTTCCATTGGGATTGTGTACAGTGGGAGTGAATGGGAAGGGGTTTGTGTCCATTGGGATTGTGTACAGTGGGAGCGAATGGGAAGGGGTTTGGGTCCATTGGGATTGTGTACAGTGGGAGTGAATGGGAAGGGTTTGGGTCCATTGGGATTGTGTACAGTGGGAGTGAATGGGAAGGGGTTTGGGTCCATTGGGATTGTGTACAGTGGGAGTGAACGGGAAGGGGTTTGGGTCAATTGGGATTGTGTACAGTGAGAGTGGACAGGACGCATTTTGGGTCCATTGGGATTGTGTATAGTGGGTGTAAATGGGAAGGAGTTTGGATCCATTGGGATTGTGTACAGTGATAGTGAATCAGAAGGGGTTGGGTCCATTGGAATTGTGTACAGTGGGAGTGAATGGGAAGGGTTTTGGGTCCATTGGGATTGTGTACTGTGGGAGTGAATGGGAAGTGGTTTGGGTCCATTGGGATTGTGTACAGTGGGAGTGAATGGGAAGGGGTTTGGGTCCATTGGGATTGTGTACAGTGGGAGTGAATGGGAAGGGCTTTGGGTCCATTGGGATTGCGTACAGTGGGAGTGAATGGGATTGGATTTGGGTCCATTGGGATTGTGTACAGTGGGAGTGAATGGGAAGGGATTTGTGTCCATTGGGATTGTGTACAGTGGGAGTGAATGGGAAGGGTTTTGGTTCGAGTTGGATTGTATATGGTGGGAGTGAATGGGAAGGGATTTGGGTCCATTGGGATTGTGTATATTGGGAGTGAACATGAAAGGGTTTGGGTCCATTGGGATTGTGTACAGTGGGAGTGAATGGGAAGGGGTTTGGGTCAATTGGGATTGTGTACAGTGGGAGTGAATGGGAAGGGTTTTGGTACATTGGGATTGTGTACAGTGGGAGTGAAAGGAAAGGGATTTGGGTCCATTGGGATTGTGTACAGTGGGAGTGAATGGGAAGGGGTTTGGGTCCATTGGGATTGTGTACAGTGGGAGTGAATGGGATGGGGTTTGGGACTTTGGGATTGTGTACAGTGGGAGTGAATGGGAAGGGGTTTGGGTCCATTGGGATTGTGTACAGTGGGAGTGAATGGGAAGGGGTTTGGGTCCATTGGGATTGTGTACAGTGGGAGTGAATGGGAAGGGGTTTGGGTCCATTGGGATTGTGTACAGTGGGAGTGAATGGGAAGGGATTTGGGTCCATTGGGATTGTGTACAGTGGGAGTGAATGGGAAGGGGTTTGGGTCCATTGGGATTGTGTACAGTGGGAGTGAATGGGAAGGAGTTTGGGTCCATTGGGATTGTGTACAGTGGGAGTGAATGGGAAGGGGTTTGGTTCATTGGGATTGTGTACTGTGGGATTGAATGGGAAGACGTTTGTTTCAATTGGGATTGTGTACAGTGGGAGTGAAGCTGAAGCGTTTTGGGTCCATTTGGTTTGTGTACAGTGGGAGTGAATGGAATAGGGATATTTGGGTTATTGGGATTGTGTACAGTGGGAGTGAATGGGAAGGGGTTTGGGTCCATTGGGATTGTGTACATTGGAAGTATTCGGTAATGGTTTGGGTCCTTTGGGATTGTGTACAGTGGGAGTGAATGGGAAGCGTTTGGGTCCTTTGGGATTGTGTACAGTGGGACTGAATGGGAAGGGGTTTGGGTACATTGGGATTGCTTACAGTGGGAGTGAATGGGATGGGATTTGGGTCCATTGGGATTGTGTACAGTGGGAGTGAATGGGAAGGGGTTTGGGTACATTGGGATTGCTGTACAGTGGGAGTGAATGGGAAGGGTTTTGAGTCCATTGGGATTGTGTACAGTGGGAGTGAATGAGGAAGGGGTTTGAGTCAATTGGGATTGTGTACAGTGGGAGTGAATGGGATGCGGTTTGGGTCTATTGGGATTGTGTACAGTGGAGTGAATGTGAAGGGTTTTGGGTCCATTTGGATTGTGTACAGTGGGAGTGAATGGGAAGGGGTTTGGGTCCATTGGGATTGTGTACAGTGGGAGTGAATGGGAAGGGGTTTGGGTCCATTGGGATTGTGTACAGTGGGAGTGAATGGGAAGGGTTTTGGTTCCTTTGGGATTGTCTACAGTGGGAGTGAATGGGAAGGGGTTTGCGTCCTTTGGGATTGTGTACAGTGGGAGTGAACGGGAAGGGGTTTGGGTCCATTGGGATTGTGTACAGTGGGAGTGAATGGGAAGGGCTTTGGGTACATTGGGATTGTGTACAGTGGGAGTGAATGGGATGTGGTTTGGGTCTTTTGGGATTGTGTACAGTGGGAGTGAATGGGAAGGGGTTTGTGTCCATTGGGATTGTGTACAGTGGGAGTGAATGGGAAGGGCTTTGGGTCCTTTGGGATTGTGTACAGTGGGAGTGAATGGGATGGGATTTGGGTCCATTGGGATTGTGTACAGTGGGAGTGAATGGGAAGGGGTTTGGGTCCTTTGGGATTGTGTACAGTGGGAGTGAAGGGGAAGGGGTTTGGGTCCATTGGGATTGTGTACAGTGGGAGTGAATGGGAAGGGGTTTGGGTCCGTTGCTATTGTGTATAGTGGGAGTAAATGGGAGGAGATTTGTGTCCATTGGGATTGTGTACAGTGGGATTGAGTGGGAATAGCTTTGGGTCCATTGGGATTGTGTACAGTGGGAGTGAAGCGGAATGAGTTTGGGTCCATTGGGATTGTGTACAGTGGGAGTGAACGGGAAGGGTTTGGGTCCATTGGGATTGTGTATCAGTGGGAGTGACTGGGAAGGGGTTTGGGTCCATTGGGATTGTGTACAGTGGGAGTGAACTGGGAAGGGGTTTGGGTCCTTTGGGATTGTGTACAGTGGGAGTGAATGGGAAGGGCTTTGGGTCCATTGGTATTGTGTAAAGTGGGAGTGAATGGGAAGGGGTTTGGGTCCATTGGGATTGTGTACAGTGGGAGTGAATGGGAAGGGGTTTGGGTCCATTGGGATTGTGTACAGTGGGAGTGAATGGGAAGGGGTTTGGGTCCTTTGGGATTGTGTACAGTGGGAGTGAACGGGAAGGGGTTTGGGTCCATTGGGATTGTGTACAGTGTGAGGGAAGGGGAAGGGGTTTGGGTCTTTGGGATTGTCTACAGTGGGAGGGAAGGGGAAGGGGTTTGATTCCATTGGGATTGTGTATAGTGGGATTGAATGGAAGGGGTTTGCGTCCATTGGAATTGTGTACAGTGGGAGTGAATGGGAAGGGGATTGGGTCCTTTGGGATTGTGTACAGTGGGAGTGAACAGGAAGGGGTTTGGGTCCATTGGGATTGGTTTCAGTGGGAGTGATCGGGAATGGTTTTGTGTCCATTGGGATTGTGTATAATGGGAGTGAACAGGAAGGGGTTTGGGTCCTTTGGGATTGTGTACAGTGGGAGTGAACGGGAAGGGGTTTGTGTCCGTTGGGATAGTGTACAGTGGGAGTGAATGGGAAGGGCTTTGGGTCCATTGGTATTGTGTAAAGTGGGAGTGAATGGGAAGGGTTTTGGGTCCATTGGGATTGTGTACAGTGGGAGTGAATGGGAAGGGGTTTGGGTCCATTGGGATTGTGCACAATGGGAGTGAATGGGAAGGGGTTTGGGTCTTTTGGGATTGTGTACAGTGGGAGTGAATGGGAAGGGATTTGGGTCCATTGGGATTGTGTACAGTGGGAGTGAATGGGAAGGGGTTTGGGTACATTGGGATTGTGTACAGTGGGAGTGAATGGGAAGGGTTTGGGTCCATTTGGATTGTGTACAGTGGGATTTAACGAGAAGGGTTTGTGTCCATTGGGATTGTGCACAGTGGGAGTGAATGGGATGCGGTTTGGGTCTTTGGGATTGTGTACAGTGGGAGTGAATGTGAAGGGGTTTGGGTCCATTTGGATTGTGTACAGTGGGAGTGAATGGGAAGGGGTTTGGGTCCTTTGGGATTGTGTACAGTGGGAGTGAATTTGAACGTATTTGGGTCCATTGGGATTGTGTACAGTGGGACTCAATGGGAAGGGGTTTGGTTCCTTTGGGATAGTATACAGTGGGAGTGAATGGGAAGGGGTTTGGGTCCATTGGGATTGTGTACAGTGGGAGTGAACGGGAAGGGGTTTGGGTCAATTGGGATTGTGTCCAGAGGGAGTGAATGGGAAGGGTTTTGGTCCATTGTAATTGTGTACAGTGGGAGTGATGTGAAGGTAATTGGTTCCTTTTGGATTGTGTACAGTGGGAGTGAATGGGAAGGGGTTTGGGGTCCATTGGGATTGTGTACAGTGGGAGTGAATGGGAAGGGCTTTGGGTGCATTGGGATTGTGTACAGTGGGAGTGAATGGGAAGGGGTTTGTGTCCATTGGGATTGTGTACAGTGGGAGTGAATGGGAAGGGATTTGGGTCCATTGGGATTGTGTACAGTGGGAGTGAATGGGATGGGAGTTGGGTCCATTGGGATTGTGTACAGTGGGAGTGAATGGGAAGGTGTTTGGGTCCTTTGGGATTGTGTACAGTGGAAGTGAATGGGAAGGGGTTTGGATCTATTGGGATTGTGTACAGTGGGAATGAATGGGAAGGCATTAGGTTCCATTAGGATTGTGTACAGTGGGAGTGAACAGGATGGGATTTGGTTCCATTGGGATTGTGTACAGTGGGAGTGAATGGGAAGGGCTTTGGTACATTGGGATTGTGTACAGTGGGAGTGAATGGGAAGAGGTTTGGGTCCATTGGGATTGTGTACAGTGGGAGTGAATGGGAAGGGTTTGGGTCCATTGGGATTGTGTACAGTGGGAGTGAATGGGAAGGTGTTTGGGTCCATTGGGATTGTGTACAGTGGGAGTGAATGGGAAGGGGTTTGGGTCCATTGGGATTGTGTACAGTGGGAGTGAATGGGAAGGGGTTTGGGTCCATTGGGATTGTGTACAGTGGGAGTGAATGGGAAGGGTTTGGATCCATTGGGATTGTGTACAGTGGGAGTGAATGGGAAGGGGTTTGGGTCCATTGGGATTGTGTTACAGTGGGAATGAATGGGAAGGGGTTCGGGTCCATTGGGATTATGTATAGTGGGAGTGAATGTGAAGGGGTTTGATTCCTTGGGATTGTGTTTACAGTGGGATTGAATGGATGGGGTTTGGGGGTCCAATTGTATTGTGTACAGTGGGAGTGAACAGGAAGGGGATTGGGTCCTTTGGGATTATGTACAGTGGGATTGAACAGGAATGGGTTTGAGTCCATTGGGATTGGTTTCAGTGGGAGTGATCGGGAATGGTTTTGTGTCCATTGGATTGTGTATAATGGGAGTGAACAGGAAGGGGTTTGGGTCCTTTGGGATTGTGTACAGTGGGAGTGAAGGGGAAGGGGTTTGTGTCCGTTGGGATAGTGTACAGTGGGAGTGAATGGGAAGGGCTTTGGGTCCATTGGTATTGTGTAAAGTGGGAGTGAATGGGAAGGGGTTTGCGTCCATTGGGATTGTGTACAGATGTAGCGAATGGGAAGGGTTTGGTATCCATTGGGATTGTGTACAGTGGGAGTGAATGGGAAAGGGTTTGGGTCTTTTGGGATTGTGTACAGTGGGAGTGAATGGGAAGGGGTTTGGGTCCATTGGTATTGTGTACAGTGGGATTGAACGGGAAGGGGTTTGGGTCTTTTGGGATTGTGTACAGTGGGAGTTAAAGGGAAGGGGTTTGGGTCCATTGGGATTGTGTACAGTGGGACTGAATGGGAAGGGATTTGGGTCCGCTGGTATTGTGTACAGTGGGACGTGAATGGGATGGGAATTGGGTCCATTGTCATTGTGTACAGTGGGAGTGTACGGGATGGGATTTGGGTCCATTGGGATTGTGTACAGTGGGAGTCAAAGGGCAGGGGTTTGGTTCCTTTCGGATTGTGTACAGTGGGAGTGAATTGAAAGGTGTTTTGGGTCCATTGGGATTGTGTACTTTGGGAGTGAATGGGATGGAGTTTGGTTTCATTGGGATTTTGTACAGTGGGAGTGAATTGGTTGGGGTTTGCATCCATTGGGATTGTGTTCAGGAGGAGTGAATGGGAAGGGTTTTGGTCCATTGGGATTGTGTACAGAGGGAGTGAATGGAAGAGGTTTGGGTCCATTGGGATTGTGTACAGTGGGAGTGAATGGGAAGGGGTTTGGATCATTTGGGATTGTGTACAGTGGGAGTGAATGGGAAGGGGTTTGGGTCCATTGGGATTGTGTACAGTGGGAGTGAATGGGAAGGGCTTTGGGTGCATTGGGATTGTGTACAGTGGGAGTGAATGGGAAACTCTTTGGATTCAATGGGATTGTGTACAGTGGGAGTGAATGGGACAAGGATATTTGGGTCCATTGGGATTGTGTACAGTGGGAGTGAAGGGTAAGGGGATTGGGTCCATCGGGTTTGTGTACAATGGGAGTGAATGGGAAATTGTTTGGATCCATTGTGATTGTGTACAGTGGAAGTGAATGGGAAGGGGTTTGGGTCCTCTGGGATTGTGTACAGTGGGACTGAATGGGAAGGGATTTCGGTCCATTGGGTATTGTGTACAGTGGGAGTGAATGGGATGGGATTTGGGATCCATTGGGATTGTGTACAGTGGGAGTGAATGGGAAGGGTTTTGGTTCCATTTGGATTGTGTACAGTTGGAGTGAATGGGACGAGGTTTGGTTCCATTTGGTTTGTGTACAGTTGGAGTGAATGGGAAGAGGTTTGGGTACATTGGGATTGCTTACAGTGGGAGTGAATGGGAAGGGTTTTGAGTCCATTGGGATTGTGTACAGTGGGAGTGAATGAGAAGTGGTTTGGGTCCATTAGGATTGTGTACAGTGGGAGTGAATGGGATGTGGTTTGGGTCTTTTGGAATTGTGTACAGTGGGAGTGAATGGGAAGGGGTTTGGGTCCATTGGGATTGTGTACAGAGGAAGTTAACAGAAAGTGGTTTGGGTCCTTTGGGATTGTGTACTTTGGGAGTGAATGGAATGGGGTTTGGGTCCATTGGGATTGTGTACAGTGGGACTGAATGGGAAGGGATTTGGTTCCATTGGTTTTGTGTACAGTGGGAGTGAATGGGATGGGATTTGGGTCCATTGGGATTGTGTACAGTGGGAGTGAATGGGAAGGGGTTTGGTTCCATTTGGATTGTGTACAGTTGGAGTGAATGGGAAGAGGTTTGGGTACATTGGGATTGCTTACAGTGGGAGTGAATGGGAAGGGTTTTGAGTCCATTGGGATTGTGTACAGTGGGAGTGAATGAGAAGTGGTTTGGGTCCTTTAGGATTGTGTACAGTGGGAGTGAATGGGATGTGGTTTGGGTCTTTTGGGATTGTGTACAGTGGGAGTGAATGGGAAGGGGTTTGGGTCCATTGGGATTGTGTACAGTGGGAGTGAATGGGAAGGGGTTTGGGTCCATTGGGATTGTTTACAGTGGGAGTGAATGGGATGGGATTTGGGTCCATTGGGATTGTGTACAGTGGGACTGAATGGGAAGGGATTTGGTTCCATTGGTTTTGTGTACAGTGGGAGTGAATGGGATGGGATTTGGGTCCATTGGGATTGTGTACAGTGGGAGTGAATGAAAAGGAGTTTGGTTCCATTTGGATTGTGTACAGTGGGAGTGAATGGGAAGAGGTTTGGTTACATTGGGATTGCTTACAATGGGAGTGAATGGGAAGGGTTTTGAGTCCATTGGGATTGTGTACAGTGGGAGTGAATGAGAAGGGGTCTGGGTCCATTAGGACTGTGTACGGTGGGAGTGAATGGGATGTGGTTTGGGTCTTTTGGGATTGTGTACAGTGGGAGTGAATGGGAAGGGGTTTGGGTCCATTGGGATTGTGGACAGTGGGAGTGAACGGGAAGGGGTTTGGGTCCATTGGGATTGTGTACAGTGGGAGTGAATGGGAAGGGGTTTGTGTCCATTGGGATTGTGTACAGTGGGAGTGAATGGGAAGGGCTTTGGGTCCTTTGGGATTGTGTACAGTGGGAGTGAATGGGATGGGAGTTGGGTCCATTGGGATTGTGTACAGTGGGAGTGAATGGGAAGGGGTTTGGGTCCATTGGGATTGTGTACAGGGAGTGTGAATGGGAAGGGGTTTGAGGTCATTGAGATTGTGTACAGTGGGAGTGAATGGGAAGGTGTTTGGGTCCATTGGGATTATGTATAGTGGGAGTGAATGGGAAGGGGTTTGATTCCATTGGGATTGTTTGCAGTGGGATTGAATGGGAAGGGGTTTGGGTCAATTGGTATTGTGTACAGTGGGAGTGGATGGGATGGAATTTGGCTCCATTGGGATTGTGTACAGTGGGAGTGACTGGGATGGGATTTGGGTCCATTGGGATTGTGTACAGTGGGAGTGAATGGGAAGATGTTTGGGTACATTGGGATTGTTTCCAGAGGGAGTGAATGGGAAGGGTTTTGAGTCCATTGGGATTGTCTACAGTGGGAGTGAATGGGAAGGGGTTTGGATCTTTTGGGATTGTGTACAGTGGGAGTGAATGGGAAGGGGTTTGGGTCCATTGGGATTGTGTACAGTGGGAGTGAATGGGAAGGGCTTTGGGTACATTGGGATTGTGTACAGTGGGAGTGAATGGGATGTGGTTTGGGTCTTTTGGGATTGTGTACAGTGGGAGTGAATGGGAAGGGGTTTGTGTCCATTGGGATTGTGTACAGTGGGAGTGAATGGGAAGGGCTTTGGGTCCTTTGGGATTGTGTACAGTGGGAGTGAATGGGATGGGAGTTGGGTCCATTGGGATTGTGTACAGTGGGAGTGAATGGGAAGGGGTTTGGGTCCTTTGGGATTGTGTACAGTGGGAGTGAATGGGAAGGGGTTTGGGTCCACTGGGATTGTGTACAGTGGGACTGAATGGGAAGGGATTTCGGTCCATTGGTATTGTGTACAGTGGGAGTGAATGGGATGGGATTTGTGTCCATTGGGATTGTGTACAGTGGGAGTGAATGGGAAGGGGTTTGGTTCCATTTGGATTGTGTACAGTTGGAGTGAATGGGAAGAGGTTTGGTTACATTGGGATTGCTTACAGTGGGAGTGAATGGGAAGGAGTTTGGTTCCTTTGGGATAGTCTACAGTGGGAGTGAATGGGAAGTGGTTTGGGTCCATTGGGATTGTGTACAGTGGGAGTGAACGGGAAGGGGTTTGGGTCAATTGGGATTGTGTACAGTGAGAGTGGACAGGACGCATTTTGGGTCCATTGGGATTGTGTATAGTGGGTGTAAATGGGAAGGAGTTTGGATCCATTGGGATTGTGTACAGTGATAGTGAATCAGAAGGGGTTGGGTCCATTGGTATTGTGTACAGTGGGAGTGAATGGGAAGGGTTTTGAGTCCATTGGGATTGTGTACAGTGGGAATGAATTGGATGCGGCTTTGGTCTTTTGGGATTGTGTACAGTGGGAGTGAATGGGAAGGGGTTTGGGTCCATTGGGATTGTGTACAGTGGGAGTGAATGGGAAGGGCTTTGGGTCCATTGGGATTGCGTACAGTGGGAGTGAATGGGATGGGATTTGGGTCCATTGGGATTGTGTACATTGGGAGTGAATGGGAAGGGGTTTGGGTCCTTTGGGATTGTGTACAGTGGGAGTGAATGGGAAGGGGTTTGGGTCCATTGGGATTGTGTACAGTGGGACTGAATGGGAAGGGATTTGGGTCCCTTGGTATTGTGTACAGTGGGAGTGAAGCTGAAGCGTTTTGGGTCCATTGGGATTGTGTATATTGGGAGTGAATCGGATGGGGTTTGGTTCCATTGGATTGTGTACAGTGGGAGTGAATGGGAAGAGGTTTGGGTACATTGGGATTGCTTACAGTGGGAGTGAATGGGAAGGGTTTTGAGTCCATTGGGATTGTGTACAGTGGGAGTGAATGAGAAGGGGTTTGGGTCCATTAGGATTGTGTACAGTGGGAGTGAATGGGATGTGGTTTGGGTCTTTTGTGATTGTGTACAGTGGGAGTGAATGGGAAGGGGTTTGGGTCCATTGGGATTGCTTACAGTGGGAGTGAATGGGAAGGAGTTTGGTTCCTTTGGGATAGTCTACAGTGGGAGTGAATGGGAAGGGGTTTGGGTCCATTGGGATTGTGTACAGTGGGAGTGAACGGGAAGGGGTTTGGGTCAATTGGGATTGTGTACAGTGAGAGTGGACAGGACGCATTTTGGGTCCATTGGGATTGTGTATAGTGGGTGTAAATGGGAAGGAGTTTGGATCCATTGGGATTGTGTACAGTGATAGTGAATCAGAAGGGGTTGGGTCCATTGGTATTGTGTACAGTGGGAGTGAATGGGAAGGGTTTTGAGTCCATTGGGATTGTGTACAGTGGGAATGAATTGGATGCGGCTTTGGTCTTTTGGGATTGTGTACAGTGGGAGTGAATGGGAAGGGGTTTGGGTCCATTGGGATTGTGTACAGTGGGAGTGAATGGGAAGGGCTTTGGGTCCATTGGGATTGCGTACAGTGGGAGTGAATGGGATGGGATTTGGGTCCATTGGGATTGTGTACATTGGGAGTGAATGGGAAGGGGTTTGGGTCCTTTGGGATTGTGTACAGTGGGAGTGAATGGGAAGGGGTTTGGGTCCACTGGGATTGTGTACAGTGGGACTGAATGGGAAGGGATTTGGGTCCCTTGGTATTGTGTACAGTGGGAGTGAATGGGATGGGATTTGGGTCCATTGGGATTGTGTACAGTGGGAGTGAATGGGAAGGGGTTTGGTTCCATTTGGATTGTGTACAGTGGGAGTGAATGGGAAGAGGTTTGGGTACATTGGGATTGCTTACAGTGGGAGTGAATGGGAAGGGTTTTGAGTCCATTGGGATTGTGTACAGTGGGAGTGAATGAGAAGGGGTTTGGGTCCATTAGGATTGTGTACAGTGGGAGTGAATGGGATGTGGTTTGGGTCTTTTGTGATTGTGTACAGTGGGAGTGAATGGGAAGGGGTTTGGGTCCATTGGGATTGTGTACAGTGGGAGTGAATGGGAAGGGGTTTGGGTCCATTGGGATTGTTTACAGTGGGAGTGAATGGGATGGGCTTTGGGTCCATTGGGATTGTGTACAGTGGGAGTGAATGGGAAGGGGTTTGGTTCCATTTGGATTGTGTACAGTGGGAGTGAATGGGAAGAGGTTTGGTTACATTGGGATTGCTTACAATGGGAGTGAATGGGAAGGGTTTTGAGTCCATTGGGATTGTGTACAGTGGGAGTGAATGAGAAGGGGTCTGGGTCCATTAGGATTGTGTACAGTGGGAGTGAATGGGATGTGGTTTGGGTCTTTTGGGATTGTGTACAGTGGGAGTGAACGGGAAGGGGTTTGGGTCCATTGGGATTGTGTACAGTGGGAGTGAATGGGAAGGGGTTTGGGTTCATTGGGATTGTGTACAGTGGGAGTGAATGGGAAGGGGTTTGGGTCCATTGGGATTGTTTACAGTGGGAGTGAATGGGATGGGATTTGGGTCCATTGGGATTGTGACAGTGGGAGTGAATGGGAAGGGGTTTGGGTCCTTTGGCATTGTGTACAGTGGGAGTGAATGGGAAGGTGTTTGGGTCCATTGGGATTGTGTACAGGGAGTGTGAATGGGAAGGGGTTTGAGTTCATTGGGATTGTGTACAGTGGGAGTGAATGGGAAGGTATTTGGTTCCATTGGGATTATGTATAGTGGGAGTGAATGGGAAGGGGTTTGATTCCATTGGGATTGTTTACAGTGGGATTGAATGGGAAGGGGTTTGGGTCAATTGGTATTGTGTACAGTGGGAGTGGATGGGATGGAATTTGGCTCCATTGGGATTGTGTACAGTGGGAGTGACTGGGATGGGATTTGGGTCCATTGGGATTGTGTACTATGGGAGTGAATGGGAAGGGATTTGATTCCATTGGGATTGTGTATAGCAGGAGAGAATGGGAAGGGGTTTGAGTCCATTCGGATTGTGTACAATGGGAGTGAATGCGAAGGGGTTTGAGTCCATTGGGATTGTGTACAGTGGGAGTGAATGGGAAGGGGTTTGGGTCCATTGGTATTCTGTACAGTGAGAGTGAATGGGAAGGGGTTTGGTTCCTTTGGGATTGTGTACAGTGGGAGTGAATGGGAAGGGGTTTTTTGTCCATTGGGATTGTGTACAGTGGGAGTGCATGGGAAGGGGTTTGGGTCCATTGGGATTGTGTACAGTGGGAGTGAACGGGATGGGGTTTGGGTCCATTGGGATTGTGTACAGGTGGATTGAATGGGAAGGGGTTTTGGTCCATTGGGATTGTGTACAGTGATACTGAATCAGAAGGGGTTGGGTCCATTGGTATTGTGTACAGTGGGAGTGAATGGGAAGGGTTTTGGGACCATTGGGATTGTGTAAAGTGGGAGTGAATGGGAAGGGCTTTGGGTCCATCGGGATGATGTACAGTGGGAGTGAATGGGAAGGGGTTTGGGTCCATTGGTTTTGTGTACAGCGGGAGTGAATGGGAATTGGTTTGCGTTCATTGGGATTGTGTACAGTGGGAGTGAATGGGATGCGGTTTGGGTCTTTTGGGATTGTGTACAGTGGGAGTGAATGGGATGGGATTTGGGTCCATTGGGATTGTGTACAGTGGGAGTGAATGGGAAGGGGTTTGGGTCCTTTGGGATTGTGTAAAGTGGGAGTGAACGGGAAGGGCACTCCCTCGGCCCTGGGTCGGGTGAGCTGGAGGAGCGGGCTCTGGACCCCTGGGTGTGGGGCGCCCGACCCCAGTACCTTCCGACTTGGAGATGAGGCAAGAGGAGGACTGGCGCTCGAATTCAACACGAATCATTAGCTCCCTTTCGGCCCACCCCACGCCCTTCAAATCACAGCCCCCGCTCCCCTTCAAACTACAGCGCACCCCCCCCATCCCCCTCCGCCATTGCTCTGGGATCAACCTCGCAGTGGAACAAAGGATGGGGCCTTGGTTTCCTTTCCGCTCGAATTGAAGAGCGGTAGAATCCTTCCTTAGGCTACATCTTACGCTCAGGCCCTTTAACTGGGGTCTCCCCCCTCCCACGAAACACGTCCCCAGGAGGCCTCAGGCATGAGGCCTATTTCGGCCCATTCACATCCAAGCAGTAAACCGGAGCAGAAGGTTTGGGCCTTTCTTGGCCCCTGCTCCCCCCTCCTCGCCAGACCCCACTTCATCCGACCGACCCCACCCCCCCTACCCCCGTCACAAGGCCCCACATCGCCCACGACAGCTCCAGTGGACAGGTTAGGGTCGCGAGACAGACACATTTCCCCCGCTCCCCGGTGCAACCGGCCTGTTGTTATGCTCTGCTGCCCTTCCCTTCGCCGGCTGTAAATATTTGCGACACCAGGTGCGTTGCCGTGGCGACAAGGGCCTGAATCCCAACCTTGTGGTTTTCCTCTTCTTTTGACTGCATTCACCTCAGTTGACTGGCTGGGTGCAAAATAACAAATGCAGCAGAACCACTGCCTTAAAGGGAAGGTCCTTCACCGAGCTGCACCAATCGATTGCCCCCCGCAAACCCCCACCGCTCCCACGCACCCCACCCCACCTCCCCCCCGACCACTACCACCACCACAAACCTCCGTCCTCACCATGAGAGTCACCCACAGCCCCAGGCACATCCCCTCTGCCCTCTGCCTTCCTGCGTCCTGCTAGGTGGCTGGGCGTAGGTTGGGTGGGGGCAGTAACAAGGCTACAGACCGTTACAGCGCAATAGAGCGGGGAGAGTGTGGGGCAGTGGGGTTAGTTTTACATTGATACAGGGCTATGGGGAGAGAGCGGGACAGTGGGGTTAGTTTGGGATTGATACAGGGCTATGGGGAGAGAGTGGGGCAGTGGGATTAGTTTGGGATTGATACAGGGCTATGGGGAGAGAGCGGGGCAGTGGGATTAGTTTGGGATTGATACAGGGCTATGGGGAGAGAGCGGGGCAGTGGGATTAGTTTGGGATTGATACAGGGCTATGCGGAGAGAGCGGGGCAGTGGGATTAGTTTGGGATTGATACAGGGCTATGGGGAGAGCGCGGTGCAGTGGGATTAGTTTGGGATTGATACTGGGCTATGGGGAGAGAGCGGGACAGTGGGATTAGTTTGGGATTGATACAGGGATATGGGGAGAGAGCAGGGCAGTGGGATTAGTTTGGGATTGATACAGGGCTATGGGGAGAGCGCGGTGCAGTGGGATTAGTTTGGGATTGATACAGGGCTATGGGGAGAGAACGGGACAGTGGGATTGGTTTGGGATTGATACAGGGATATGGGGAGAGAGCGGGGCAGTGGGATTAGTTTGGGATTGATACTGGGCTATGGGGAGAGAGCGGGACAGTGGGATTAGTTTGGGATTGATACAGGACTATGGGGAGAGAGCAGGGCAGTGGGATTAGTTTGGGATTGATACAAGGCTATGGAGAGAGAGCGGGGCAGTGGGATTAGTTTGGGATTGATACTGGGCTATGGGGAGAGAGCAGGGCAGTGGGATTAGTTTGGGATTGACACAAGGCGATGGGGAGAGAGCGGGGCAGTGGGATTAATTTGGGATTGATACGGGGTGAGGACTCGGATGGACATTAATCCCCCAGGGTTCCTGCTCCCGGGAACCATCCCTGATGTTTTTTGGATACATGTTGAGCACCACCTTTGGGCAAGTACATGATCCCAATGGGCGTAACAGGGCACCTTCTCCCAGCAGCCCACAGTCAGCATTCATCCATCAACCAACACTGTCAAAGGGAAAAAACACTTCGAATGTACGGGCTAATGCGCCAGCGTGATGTTTGTGTGATCATGCTGTGCGCGCAATCCTACGCCGCGCCTAGCTGTGCTTCCAGATTCTTCCCACCTTTCCTCACCACAGAATAGAAGCCAGCAAAGATGTGAGGCCATCGCAACATGGGATAGGTTAACAGTAGGTGGCGATCACTTATCCAGTTGGCAGTTGGCAGAGTGCGAAAGTCAAACCGAGTGTGGCATCAAGGAGCCTGAACAAAGCCGGAGTCAGTGGGAATCAGGGGGAAAACTCTCCGCTGGTTGGAGTCATACCTAGCACAAAGGAAGATGGCTGTGGTTGCTGGAGGTCAGTCATCTCAGCTCCAGGACATCACTGCAGGAGTTCCTCAGGGTGGTGTCCTCGGCCCAACCATCTTCAGCTGCTTCATCAATGACCTTCCTTCCATCATAAGGTCAGAAGTGGGGATGTTCGTTTGCACAATGTTCAGCACCATTCGTGACTCCTCAGTTACTGAAGCAGTCCATGTCCAAATGCAGCAAGACCTGGGCAATATCCAGGCTTGGGGCTGACAAGTGGCAAGTGACATTCACACCACACAAATGCCAGGCAATGACCATCTCCAACAAGAGAGAATCTAACCATCACCCCTTGACGTTCAATGGGCATTACCATCACTGAATCCCAGACTATCCACATCCTGGGGGTTACCATTGACCAGAAACTGAACTGGACCAGCCATATAAATACTGTGGCTACAAGAGCAGGTCAGAGCCTGGGAATCCTGCGGAGAGTCACTCACCTCCTGACTCCCCCCAAAGCCTGTCCACCATCGTCAAGGCACAAGTCAGGAGTGTGATGGGACACTCCCCCCCCCCCCACTTGCCTGGATGAGGGCGGCTCCCACGACACTCGAGAAACTCGACACCGTCCAGGACAAAGCAGCCCCCGCTCGATCGGCACCCCATCCACCAACATTCACTCCCCCCACCACCGACGCACAGTAGCAGCAGTGTGTGTACCATCTACAAGATGCACTGCAGCAACTCACCGAGGCTCCTTCGACAGCACCTTCCAAACCCACGACCTCTACCATCTAGAAGAACGAGGGCAGCAGACACACGGGGAACACCCCCACCTGGAAGTTCCCATCCGAGCCGCTCACCATCCTGACTTGGGAATATATCAGCTGTTCCTTCACTGTCGCCAGGTCAAAATCCCGGGAACTCCCTCCCTAACAGCATGGTGGGTGTACCTACACCACAGGGGCTGCAGCGGCTCAGCCACCACTTTCTCAAGGGGGCAATTAGGGATGGGCAGCAAACGCTGGGCTGACTCATGCCCCATTAAGGAATAAAAAAGCACCCAATGTAGGCCTAAGACTAACGCATACCTAACCTAATAGATCCCCAACTCCAAGGCTAACCCGAACATGAAGCCCTATCTCAACAAGCCCTAACTACACAATTTACCCCAACAACTAAGTCCCTTACCCTGACCAGTGCTGCCCTGTGTATTACCTTGTGTGTAATGCACTCCAGTAACCCGTTACCACCCCCTGAAAACATAGCCCCTGACCACCCCTTTCCCCTGCACAGCATCACTCCGTCTATTATCCACCTGTAACGCAGTAACACGCCAACCCCCAAGCCCATGCCTTAGCCTGCCAATCTCACCCTGTGCATTAACCTGTGCCGGGAGCATTCCAGGACATTTTCCACCCCACAACTGCCCCCCCACCCCCACCCCCACCCCCACCCCCCGCCGTCCCCAGCATATCCGGGAGAGAGAGAACCCCAGAGTGAAGAATGTCCAAATCCAGGCTCAGCAAGTTGGTAGGATAACAGCCAATGGCTTGGTCCTGGGAACTTGGCTCTTTCTGCACTTTGCCACGAGCGTCCCCCGGTCCAAAGCCCACAGGCCGGAGAGAGGAGGCGTCAGATGAGTGGTGAGGTGGGGCCTGGGGTGGTTGGTGAGATGGGGCATTGGGTGGTTGGTTTGTTGGGGCATTGGGTGTTTGGTGAGATGGGGCATTGGGTGGTTGGTGAGGTGGGGCATCAGGTGGGTGGTGAGGTGGGGCAGCGGGTGGTTGGTGAGGTGGGGCCTGGGGTGGTTGGCGAGACGGGGCATTGGGTGGTTGGTGAGATGGGGCATCAGGTGGTTGGTGAGATGGGGCGTTGGGTGGTTGGTGTGATGGGGCATCGGGTGGTTGGTGAAATGGGGCATCGGGTGGTTGGTGAGATGGGGCATCAGGTGGTTGGTGAGATGGGGCATTGGGTAGTTGGTGAGATGGGGCATCAGGTGGTTGGTGAGATGGGGCCTGGGGTGGTTGGTGAGATGGGGCATTGGGTGGTTGGTGAGATGGGGCATCAGGTGGTTGGTGAGATGGGGCGTTGGGTGGTTGGTGAGATGGGGCATCAGGTGGTTGATGAGATGGGGCGTTGGGTGGTTGGTGAGATGGGGCATTGGGTGGTTGGTGTGATGGGGCATCGGGTAGCTGGTAAGACAGGGCACTGGCTGGTTGGTGAGATGGGGCAGAGAGTGGTCGGAGCGATGAGACATGAGATGAGGTGTCGGGCGGTGGGGGCGGGGAGGTATCGGCCGTCGGGGGGGGTGGAGAGGGGTCAGCCGGTGACGGCGGTGATGAACCCTCCGCATCCTCCTCAGCGTCTGGTGAGCTCCGAGCTGAACAAGAGCTGGAACCTAGAGAGAGAGAGAGAGAGACTGAGACTGACACGTGAGCGGGGTACAGAGCTGGGTGGGGTTGGGGAGAGTCAGCATTATTGTAACCGAACATCAATGAGGTGTCAAGAAAGGGCAGAAACAAAACTGAATGTCAGGAAGAAAGGCATCGACAAAGGCCTTCAGTGCTCTCACTGGGAACATTGTCAGAACCATTCACTGTGGACATTCTCTCCAGACACGGCGGAGCCGGGTTCCTGTGCGATTCTGGCTTCACCCCGTTATATAAGGGGCAGAGAGGGCCGTACACCTCGCTGATGCTGGAGGGTCTCCTATGGCATGAGATCAGAGCAGCAGGAAGGAGCTGGGAGAAGGCAGAGGGAAAGACAGCGTCACACAACCAGCTTCTCCCATCTTGCACCTTTGGCAAAACCGTCAGTGCCTGGGAGAGGGAGGGGAAGACGGGGCCGTCTGGCTCCGAGGGGGGGTTGAGGCCATCTGGCTCCGAGGGGGAGTCGGGGCCGTCTGGCTCCGAGGGGGACACGGGGCCGTCTGGCTCCGAGGGGGACACGGGGCCGTCTGGCTTCAAGGGGGACACGGGGCCATCTGGCTCCGAGGGGGAAGATGTCTCCCTGGCTCTGAGGGGGAGTCGGGGCCGTCTGGCTCCGCGGTGGAGTCAGGGCCGTCTGGCTCTGAGGGGGAAGATGTCTCCCTGGCTCTGAGGGGGAGATGAGGCCGTCTGGCTCCGAGGGGGAGACGGGGCCATCTGGATCTGAGGGGAGTCGGGGCTGTCTGGCTCTGAGGAGGAGACAGCTCCGTCTGGCTCTGAGGGGGAGATGTCTCCGTCTGGCTCCGAGGGGGAGTCAGGACCGTCTGGCTCTGAGGGGGAGATGGGGCCGTCTGGCTCTGAGGGGGAGACGGGGCCGTCTGGCTCTGAGGGGGAGTCGGAGCCGTCTGGCGCTGAGGGGGAGTCGGAGCTGTCTGGCTCTGAGAGGGAGTTGGGGCCGTCTGGCTCTGAGGGGGAGATGTCTCCCTGGCTCCGAGGGGGAGTCAGGGCCGTCTGGCTCTGAGGGGGAGACGGGGCCGTCTGGTTCTGAGGGGGAGATGTCTCCCTGGCTCCGAGGGGGAGACGGGGCCGTCTGGCTCCGAGGGGGAGACGGGGCACTCTGGCTCTGAGGGGGAGTCAGGGCCGTCTGGCTCCGAGGAGGAGACATCTCCGTCTGGCTGTGAGGGGGAGTTGGGGCCGTCTGGCTCCGAGGGGGAGTCGGGGCCGTCTGGCTCTGAGGGGGAGTCAGGGCCGTCTGGCTCCGAGGGGGATTCGGGGCCGTCTGGCTCCGAGGGGGAGTCGGGGCCGTCTGGCTCCGAGGGGGAGTCAGGGCCGTCTGGCTCCGAGGGGGAGATGTCTCCCTAGCTCTGAGGGGGAAGATGTCTCGCTGGCTTTGACGGGGAGTCAGGGCCGTCTGGCTCTGAGGGGGAGACGTCTACGTCTGGTTCTGAGGGGGAGATGTCTCCCTGGCTCTGAGGGGGAGACGTCTCCGTCTGGCTCTGAGGGGGAGACGGGGCCATCTGGCTCTGAGGGGGAGTCAGGGCCGTCTGGCTCTGAGGGGGAAGATGTCTCCCTGGCTCTGAGGGGAAGATGTCTCCCTGGCTCTGAGGGGAAGATGTCTCCCTGGCTCCGAGGGGGAGACGGGGCCATCTGGCTCTGAGGGGGAGACGGGGCCATCTGGCTCTGAGGGGAAGATGTCTCCCTGGCTCGGCCCCTCCACATCACGAGCCCTGAGCTGAAGGTCGTGCAGCTTGAGGTACTTCCTGCACCTGGATAATCCCGGATAAAGGAACCTTCCGGAAGTTCCCCACACGACACTGGAATTCCATGAAATGAGTCAACACGTTCCCACAATTAGGCAAAAAAACTATCTCTACTCAATTACATTATCCATTCTTAATTTCGTAAATATTTATTCCGACTAACGTGTTTACATCAGCCTGGTTTTTACTTCCTGCCCCATGGATGCCTTTAATATCCGTGCAATTCATTTTCATTTGATCCTTCGGATCTAGTCACTTAAGGATGTCTTTGCATAATTGCAGTTGTCGCTTGGCTTAAAGAACTTAAATCCACCGACCACTTCAGCATGAATTTTCACTCTCGCAAAATTGATGTTGACACTGCACATGGCAAACAATTCCTATGAATGCAGAGTGTAGAGAGAGATTTACGCTGTATCTAACCCTGTGCTGTACCTGTCCTGGAAGTGTTTGATGGGGACAGTGTAGAGGGTGCTTTACTCTGTAACTAACCCCACGCTGTACCTGTCCTGGGAATGTTTGATGGGGAAAGTGTAGAGGGAGCTTTACCTGTATTTAACCCCGTGCAGTACCTGTCCTGGGAGTGTTTGACGGGGACAGTGTAGAGGGAGATTTGCTCTGTATCTGACCCTGTACTGTACCTGTCCTGGAATGTTTGATGGGGATAGTGTAGAGGGAGCTATACTCTGTATCTAACCCATGCTGCACCTGGAGTATTTAATAGGATGGTCACATTGGCTGAAACACACACTGTCCCATCTTTCTCTGTGGTGGCTGATTGCCATTTACAGGCTGAATTGTATTTTAATCGATTGGATGTTGGTACACAGCACCATCTGCTGGGTATCTCCTTTAGTCCTTTTCTTCAGTTCCAATTGGACACAGCTGTTACCGTACAAGGGGATTAAATGTCTTACCCTCTCTCCCAGTTACAATCAGATTTCGGGCAGCCTGTTCCTATCAGAGGGGTTTAACCCTCTCACCCACCTCTCCCCCAGCTACAGTCAGGCACCGGGCAGCCTGTTCCTTTCCAAGGGGATCAACGCTCTCACCCACCTCTCCCCCATTTACAGTCAGACACAGCGCAGACTGTTCCTTTCAGCGGGGATTAACCCTCTCACCCACCTCTCTCCCAGTTACAATCAGACACCGGGCAGCCTGTTCCTATTGGAGGGGTTTAACCCTCTCACCACCTCCCCCCCCCAGTTACAGCCAGACAACAGGCAGACTGTTCCTATCCAACAGCATTAACCCCCTCACTCACCTCTCCCCAGTTAGTCAGACACCGGGCAGCCTGTTCCTGTTGGAGGGGATTAACCCTCTCACCCACCTCTCTCCCAATTACAGTCAGACACTGGGCAGCCTGTTCCTACTGGAGGGGATTAACCCTCTCACCCACCTCTCTCCCAATTACAGTCAGACACCGGGCAGCCTGTTCCTATTGGAGGGGATTAACCCTCTCACCCACCTCTCTCCCAATTACAGTCAGACACTGGGCAGCCTGTTCCTATTGGAGGGGATTAACCCTCTCACCCACCTCTCTCCCAATTACAGTCAGACACTGGGCAGCCTGTTCCTATTGGAGGGGATTAACCCTCTCACCCACCTCTCTCCCAATTACAGTCAGACACTGGGCAGCCTGTTCCTATTGGAGGGGATTAACCCTCTCACCCACCCCTCTCTCAGTCACAGTCAGACACCGGGCAGCCTGTTCTGATCGGAGGGGATTACCCCCTCAATCACCTCTCCCCAGTTACAGTCAAATGCTGGGCAGCCTGTTCCTATCGGAGGGGTTTTACTCTCTCAGCCACCTCTCCCCCAGTTACAGTCAGACACCGGGCCGACTGTTCCTATCACTTCTAGCCACAAAGCGTTGTAGGAGCCTCTTCCGCCAATGGCAGCTGGTTCTGGGTCAATTGTTAATTTTAAATACGACCTTGACTTCTGTTAACCAAATCTATCCAGGGATGTGTGGCAAAGGCGGGCAGGTGAAGTCCGCTTACAGATCAGCCATGATCTCACTGAATGGCAGAACAGTCTCAAGGGGCTGAATGGCCTCTGTCTGTTCCTGTACTTCCCCCCCACCCAGCCCATCCACATGATTTTGGGGGGGCGGGGGGAGGGTGCTTATCGGGGAGGGCGTTCCCCTGCCCCCCCCCACCTCTCCCTGTCTCGCGGACAACCCCTCGGGCTTTGAAAGGTAGCAGGCAGGTCTGTCTGCTTGTCATTAATTAGAATCAAAATTCAACTCAGGCCTGTCCCTATAATGGATGACCCAGCCTCAATGTTCAGTCCTCGAACCCAATGGGCTGTTAAATGGACACCGAGCCCATGATGGTGAAGCATAAATCTGGACACAGATCCTTTTCTTGACAGTAGGTTTATTTACAGAATGCAGAATTACACATCTCTGCCTGCTCTCTGCCAACTCACCCAGCGTTCCCTCTTTATATGTACTCAAGATACTTAACCAATCAATACCCTCCACTTGTTTGTCCTTAGCCTTAATGACACAATTCACAAAACGTTAACATGAGCCTCAGCGGCACGTCTCAGAGAGAAATCCAAGTGTTCGTTGGTTCATTTGTTCACTTATGGGACGTGGGCCCTGGGCTGGGCCCAGCATTTATTGCCCACCCCTAATTGCCCCCTTCAGAAGGTGGCGGTGAGCTGCCTTCTTGAACGGCTGAAGCCCATGTGGTGTAGGTACACCCACCGTGCTGTTAGGGAGTTCCCAGGACTTTGACCCGGCGACAGTGAAGGAACGGCCGATTTATTTCCAAGTCAGGATGGCGAGTGCGGCTCAGAGGGGATTTTTCCAGGTGGTGGTGTTCCCCGTGCGTCTGCTGCCCTCGTCCTTCTAGATGGTAGCAGTCGTGGGTTTGGAAGGTGCTGTTGAAGGAGCCTCGGTGAGTTGCTGCAGTGCATCTTGTAGATGGTACACACACTGCTGCTACTGTGTGTCGGTGGTGGGGGGAGTGAATGTTGGTGGATGGGGTGCAGATCGAGCGGGGGCTGCTTTGTCCTGGACGGTGTCGAGCTTCTCGAGTGTTGTGGGAGCCACCCTCATCCAGGCAAGTGGGGGGAGTGTCCCATCACACTCCTGACTTGTGTCTTGTAGATGGTGGGCAGGCTTTGGGGAGTGAGGAGGTGAGTTACTGTCCGCAGGATTCCCAGGCTCTGACCTGCTCTTGTAGCCACAGTATTTATATGGCTGGTCCAGTTCAGTTTCTGGTCAATGGTAACCCCCAGGATGTTGATAGTGGTAATGATGGTAATGCTGTTGAACATCAAGGGGTGATCGTTAGATTCTCTCTTGTTGGAGATGGTCATTGCCTGGCATTTGTGTGGCATGAATGTTACTTGCCACTTGTCAGCCCAAAGCCTGGATATTGTCCAGGTCTTGCTGCATTTGGACATGGACTGCTTCAGTATCTGAGGAGTCGCAAATGGTGCTGAACATCGTGCAAACATCAGTGAACATCCCCACTTCTGACCTTATGATGGAAGGAAGGTCATTGATGAAGCAGCTGAAGATGGTTGGGCCGAGGACACTATCCTGAGGAACTCCTGCAGTGATGTCCTGGAGCTGAGGTGACTGACCTCCAATAACCACAACCATCTTCCTTTGTGCTAGGTATGTCTCCCACCAGCGGAGTGTTTTCCCCCTGATTCCCATTGACTCCAGTTTTGCCAGGGCTCCTTGATGCCACTCGGTCAAATGCTGCCTGGATGTTAAGGGCAGTCCCTCTCACCTCACCTCGGGAGCTCAGCTCTTTTGTTCATGTTTGAACCGAGGCTGTGATGAGGTCAGGAGCTGAGTGGCCCTGTCAGAACCCAAACTGGGCATCAGTGAGCAGGTTATTGCTAAGCAAGTGCTGCTTGATAGCACTGTTGATGACCTCCTTCCATTACTTTACTGATGATGGAGAGTAGACTGATGGGGCGGTAATTGGCCGGGTTGGATTTGTCCTGCTTTTTGTGTACAGGACATACCTGGGCAATTTCTCACATAGCTGGGTAGATGCCAGTGCTGTCGCTGTACTGGAACAGCTTGGCTGGGGGCGCGGCAAGTTCTGGAGCACAAGTCTTCAGTACTATTGCCAGAATATTGTCAGGGTGCATAACCATTGCATTATCCAGTGCCTTCAGCCGTTGATATTTTGATATCACATGGAGTGAATCGAATTGGCTGAAGACTTGCATCTGAGTTGCTGGTGACCTCCGGAGGAGGCCGAGATGGATCATCCACTCGGCACTTCTGGCTGAAGATTGTAGCGAATGCTTCAGCCTTATCTTTTGCACTGCTGTGCTGGGCTCCTCCATCAGTGAGGATGGGGATATTTGTGGAGCCTGCTCCTGCAGTGAGTTGTTTAATTGTCCACCACCATTCACGACTGGATGTGGCTGGACTGCAGAGCTTGGATCTGATCCATTGTTTGTGGGATCGCTTAGCTCTGTCTATCACTTGCTGCTTATGCTGTTTGGCACACAAGTAGTCCTGTTTTATAGCTTCACCATGTTGACACCTCATTTTTAGGTATGCCTGGTGCTGCTCCTGGCATGCCCCCCTGCACTCTTCATTGAAGCAGGGTTGATCCCCTGGCTTGGTGGTAATGGTAGAGTGGGGGATATGCTAGGCCATGAGTTTATAGATTGTGTTTGAGTTCAATTCTGCTGCTGCTGATGGCCCACAGTGCCTCATGGATGCCCAGTCTGAGTTGCTAGATCTGTTCGAAATCTATTCCATTTAGCACAGTGGTAATGCCACACAACACAATACCCACAATGTGAAGACAGGACTTCAACGACTGAGTGGTGGTCACTCCTACCGATACTGTCATGGACAGATGCATCTGCGGCAGGCAGGTTGGTGAGGATGAGGTCAAGTATATTTCTCCCTCTTGTTGGTTCCCTCACCACCTGCCGCAGGCCCAGTCTAGCAGCTATGTCCTTTAGGACTCGGCCAGCTCGGTCAGTAGTGGTGCTACCGAGCCACTCTTGGTGCTGGACATTGAAGTCCCCCATCCAGAGTATATTCTACGCCCTTGCCACCCTCAGTGCTTCCTCCAAGTGATGTTCAACATGGAGGAGCACTGATTCACCAGCTGAGGGAGGGCGGTACGTGGTAACCAGCAGGAGGTTTCCTTGCCCGTGTTTGACCTGATGCCATCAGAATTCATGGGGTCCAGAGTCGATGTTGAGGACTCCCAGGGCAACTCCCTCCTGACTGTATACCACTGTGCCGCCACCTCTGCTGGGCCTGTCCTGTCGGAGGGACAGGACACACCCAGGGATGGTGGTGGTGGAGTCTGGGACATTATCTGTAAGGTGCGATTCCGTGAGGATGACTATGTCAGGCTGTTGCTTGACTAGTCTGTGAGACAGCTGTCCCAATTTTGGCACTAGGCCCCCGATGTCAGAAAGGAGGACTTTGCAGCGTCGACGGGGCTGAGTTTGCCGTTGTTGTTTCCGGTGCCTCGGTCAATGCCGGGTGGTCCCATGACGGTAGAATTTAAATTCAACGAATAAACCTGGAATGATGAAGCCAGTTTCAGTCACAGGGACTGTGACAACCGTCACCGATTGTCGTAAAAACACCATCTAGTTCACTCACTTTCCCCCCTTCAGGGAAGGGAAATCTGCTGCCCTTACCCGGTCTGGCCTACACATGACACCAGACCCCACCCAACAGCAACGTGGTTGACTCTTAACTTCACCGCCGCCCCCCCCACTCCCACCACCACCACCACTTGAAATGGCCAAGTGAGCCCCACACCATTGAAGGGGGAAGTTAGGGATGGGGGGGAGGCAACAAATGCTGGGGACTCGCCAGCGACACCCCCTGTGCTGTGAGAGAATAAATAAGAAAAAAAATCGTGAGTTGGCGTGTTTTGCTGGGAAGATGCCAGAAGGCGCCTACAGTTTGGATAAGAGGAGTTTTTTGGGGGCGATGAAGCAAAGCAATCTTGCGAATATGGATATACAAATCAGTAAATAGTAGCAAGGCAGGTTAATAAGGTCACAACGAAATGTCAGAGCTCATTTCTAGAGGGATAGAAGAGCAGAGAAGGCCTGTTGAATTTGTACAGCTCCAAGGTTAGGCTGCACTTGGAGCACTGCGAATAGTTCACCTGTACAATGGAAAGGTTATATAGGTAAAAGGTCAGCCACCGTCCAGGACAAAGCAGCCCCCCGCTCGATCGGCACCCCATCCACAAACATTCACTCCCTCCACCACCGACGCACAGTAGCAGCAGTGTGTGTACCATCTACAAGATGCACCGCAGCAACTCACCGAGGCTCCTTCGACAGCACCTTCCAAACCCACAACCTCTACCGTCTAGAAGGACGAGGGCAGCAGACGCATGGGGAACACCTCCACCTGGAAGGTCCCCCTCCGAGCCGCACTCGCCGTCCTGACTTGGAGATATATTGGCTGTTCCTCCACTGAATCACAGAATCACAGAGTGCAGAAGAGGCCCTTCGGCCCATCGAGTCAGCACCAACATGTGAGAAACACCTGACCTACCTACCTAATCCCATTTACCAGCACTTGGCCCCATAGCCTCGAATGTTAGGACATGCTGATCCAGGTACTTTTTAAAGGATAGTTCTGGATATCAGAGATTAATCACACCGGGGCATCATTTCGTACGTAGAAACCCCATTTATTACTTGTGCACGAGGGAGAGCAATACAACGAGAGCTATTTTATGGTCTCAAAGCAGAATACACAAACACTTGCTTAAAAGCCTTTTACAACCAATCAGTTGCACATCTCAATCCGCTTATTTGCATACATTAACCGACCAATCCATGTTTTAGTAAATTTCCATTCCCTTCACAACAGACATTGTGGTTACGCAAATGCTTATCACAACTTTAATTACACTCAGCCTGAGAAAGAACAACATGGAATGTCTCAGGGCTCATCCTACAACAGCGGTCAGACAGGATGGTATTGTTCTTCAATGTTGCAGTATTTTTCTCTTAGGCCTAAGCTTTTTATTCTCCGCTACCTCCATTTTATTTTTCTGTGCTCCGCATTGACCAAGTGTGGTCTGAACAAGTTTGGACATCGCTGGCGTGTAATTCTCTTTCACTAGAGATAAACCCCAGTGCTTGGTTTGCTATTATTAGTGGCTGAAAAAAAAAAGAGAGACGTCGAATCTTTTCGCCTTGCACTCATCAGGACACTTCGCGAGAATGCCAATGGAAGGGGTGAGCAACAATTTGTACTGTACGTAACTGGTGGATCATATCGAACAGCACGTCCCGGCCGCTGTTCGCCACGGGCAAGTTCCATGGCCGCACCCGACCGGCTGGTGCTTGCAGAACTCAAAACACGGTTCCCAACATTAGATGCGACTCCGCGACTGGACAACGCTTGCTAAGTAACCCCTAGTGTGCTAAGAATTATGGTGACAGCCAATTTAAGGTTGTCCATTGGGCTCACAGTGTGGTACATTTTCCAGGGCTGGAAACTGCATATATTGGTACACAGGGCCCCGTTCTTTGCAGACAGAAAGAACAATGTGCGCACATTGAGCCTGTTTCGGCCTAAACAAAATAAGTGACAGCCATTCGCTGACTCATTCCTCAGGGCAATGCTTGGCCAATCAGGGGTTAAGCTGCCTGGTTTAAATTCCAAACAATGCTTGGCAGTTAACTGTCAGTCACCATCACTGATTCATTCTCCGTGGCAACGCCTCTACCAAGCAGAGTCCACTTCCCAACCAATTAGCACTCTCTTCACATGCAGTATAAATTGTTGTTTTCCCCTTATATTGGTATCCTTGCAAAGTGTCCTGATGAGTGCAAGATGAAAAGCTTTAACGAGTCTCTTTTTTTCAGCAACTCTCAAGTTCTGTGCTACCAAAGGACTATTGTTAAGGGCCTTTTTTTGTTAACCTGTTTCTCTCCTTTTACTGATTTGAATGGCTGAGCTATGCTGACCCTCAAGGGTCGTGCTGCGGAGAGCGCTGGGGAGAATGCTGCACCCTTATTGCCTGCCCTGCCTTGGTGGCTCAGATCGGAGCCTCGGAACCCTATGAGGGATGAGCTTGCAGTGGATTCGGAAGGGGAAGGGAAAGTTGGCATTTCTTGCAAAGGGAATTTGAGTATGAAAGTAAGGAAGTGTTGCTACAACTATACAGGGCCACAGACCGTAGCCAGAGTGGTTTTTTAAAAATCCTTTCATGTGGTGTGTGCATCGCTGGCTAGGCCCAGCATTTATTGCCCATCCTTAATTGCCCCTTGAAAAAGTGCTAGGGCACAGCAGCTGTTAAATGCTGAGCTGCTCAAATCCCAGGGGGAAACTTGAAACAGCCACCACAACTGTTTTGCAATTTGTATTTTTATTTCACAATGCGTACCTTGAATTCAGTGGTTACAACTCCAACGAGTCCTAGAGATTTTTTTTTTTTACAAAACTAAATTAAACATTTATTAATCAGATAAATGATTTTAAGCACATACATGGGTCTACAAATTACTGCTATAACTCCTAGCTCCCCTAATTAATCTAACTCCCAGTAACACTTCAGTTAAGGCAGCAGTAAAACAACTTAGATTTCAACAGACCCAAGCAAAGCACACAATACCCTGGACAATGAGATTTAAATTGAATTCTCTTAGCTTTGGTTCCTATAAGCAGCAGCTTGGTACATAGAGGCTGGAGGTTTTTCACACTTGTTAGATCTCAGAGTTTCTTCTTCCTTACACATAGCCTCATCTCCTTTCTACATGTTTCTCTCTTTCTAAGGTAAATCTCATTGTTCCAATATGTCATTTTCAACTTTACGTTTTCCGTAATATAAATCTTTCATAGCATTCGTATTATCAGTAATCTTTGGAAAAAATAAACACACTGTTTGGCTTAGCCTCTGTTGGCTAGGTGTAACACCTTACCATCTCTTTAAAATTTCCGACTCAGGTTTATCTAAAATCGCAAATGTTCTCCACACCTCCCACTCTAAAACTTCAGCCAGGTTTACATATTTAGCATTCCAAACCTAGTTTCCCTTCTGATACATCGAAGAACCCAGACTAGCTGTCCATAATTCAATTAAAACCCACAAACTCACACCTACAAACAGGGAAACTAATCCAAACCCCACTATTAACCAACTTTACGATAATTTACAATAACATTATGAAAATTATATTATTTTCATGACACCCCCCTCCTTACTGGAAAATTAACCGTCATAATTTAAAATGGTGGCTTCATTTCCTTAACCCATTTTTTAAATGTCCAATTCTCCCTTTTAGCTTCAAACTCTTGACGATGCATCTGCCATCAGATTTTCCCAACCAGCCGCGGGTATAATCTATTGGTTAAATGGTTGCAATAATAAAGTCCGTCTGAATAGGCCTGCACTTTTGTCTCAAAATTTGTCCAGTAGCTTTAAAGGATTGTAGTCTGCATGAACAATTGTTTCTGATGCATTGTTTGCCACGTACATCTCAAAATGCTGCAATGCTAACACCAGCCACAAGGGGCAGAATTTTCGGCCCATCGGGCGGGCGGGGCCTGACCCAGTCTCCGGCGGGCGGGGAGCCGATCCCCGCCGGAGAAGCTGGGCCCCGCCGCCATTTTACGTGGGCGGGCCAATTAAGGCCCACCCAGCGTGATGTCCGGCGGGAAGCGCTATGCGCTCCCTGTGCAGGCCGGGGGTGGGATTCCCCAAAAGCGAGAGTGCGCCCTTTCGCACGTGCGCACGAAAGAGCGCACATCACCCCGAGGCTAAGTGCTGCCTCAGGGAGATCGCTGATACTTTTAAAACTATTAAAAGTAGAAAGAAAAAAATTCCCTAACGTGTCCCCCTGAGACGGGACATATTCATAATTTACATAATAAGTTTATTAAACTTTTTAAAACCCTACGTGAAACCCCATCCCGCCGGTGGATGAAGTTTCATGTTTTTTCTAATTCCCGCCAAGTCTCCTGGCCGACCCGCTAACCTTAAGGTTGGACGTGCAGGTCCTTTAATGGTATAATTGATCCTGTCAATGGCCTCAATTGGCCATTGACAGGTCGGCGGGCCCACAGCTGATTTTGCTGAGCTCCGGCCTTCCTGAAAATGTAAATGGGACGAGATGACCTCGGGAGTTCCGCCCTGTGTCATCCCGCGTCATTTTACGCGTCGGCGAGCGGGCCCCGCCCCCTGCTCAGAGACGGCAAAATTCTGCCCAAAGTCTCCTTTTCGACCATTGAGTATTGTTGGACCTACAGCTGTACATACAGTTTCCATGAAAAACACTCCACTGGTTTCTCAATTCCAGTGTCAGCTTCTTGCAACAATACGGCCCCGGTGCCTGTATCATTTGCGTCAACGGCCAACTTAAACTGCTTGACGTGATTGGGTACTGCCAGAATTGGTGTCACAGTCAATACAGTTTTCAAACTATCAAATGCCTTCTGACACTCCTGTGTCCATTGAAAACCCTTGTTCTTTTTTAATAGTTCAGTCAATGGAGCAACCACACGGCTAAAATTTGGTACAAAATTCCGGTAAAACCCACTCGTGCCCAGAAACCTCAAAACCTCTCGTTTTGTTGTAGGCACCGGGAATTCCACGATAGCCTTGGCTTTCACATCTCTTGGAGCCACCTTACCATGCCCGATGTTATTGTATGTAACTTGCACTTTTGCAAATTCACTTTTAGCCAAGTTCACCACCAAATTAGCTTCTTGTAATCGATTAAATAATTCTTCCAGATGTCGTAAGTGCTCCTCTCACGTTTGACTGAAAACTATCAAGTCGCCAATATAAACAGCACAATTGCTCAGTCCTGCGATTGCTTTGTTTGTCAGTCTTTGAAATGATGCAGGTGCGTTTTTCATACCAAATGGCACGACGTTAAACCGATACAGTCCATCTTGCATCACAAAAGCCGATACTCCCTTTGCTCTCTCCGATAACGGTACTTGCCAATATTCTCTTAACAAAGGGCAGCCTTTGTGATAAATTTTGATTGCCCCACTTTCTCAATGCAATCTTCCGACCGTGATACGGGATCTGAATCCGCTTTTGTCACCGCATTCACCTTTTGATAGTCCACACATAGGCCAGGACTTTCCGCTCGGTGATTTGGGGGCGGGGCCAGCTCACCCAGGGGAAAATGATGCGGGATGGCGTCGGGAGGAATCCCCCGACGTCATCCTGGTCCCTTTAAATTTTCAGGAAGGCGGGCGGACAGCGAAATCAGCCAATTGAGGCCATTGACAGGCTAGTTAAGACCATTAAAGACCCTGCCCAGCCAAGCTTAAGGCTGGCGGGCAGACCAGGAGCCCCAGTGGGCTCCAGATTATTCAGGAAACATCGTCCACCGGCGGGATGAAGTTTCATCTCCGTTTTTTAAAAATGTAATAAATTTTAAGTGCTTATTATTAACACGTCCCATCGCGTGTGACATTGTCACATGAGGGGGACGTGTTAATAATTTTAATATTTCTCTGTTTTTAAGCTTTACTTACCTCCCACGAGTCTCCCTGAAACAGGACTTAGTCTCAGGGAGCAGTGCGCTCGTTCACGCGCATACCAGGAAGAGGGCACTTTGACAGATGGAGATTCCCTCCACCCCACCCCCCCCTCCCCCCCACCCGCACTGGGAGCACATAGCGCTTCCCGTCGGGAAGGCCGCTGGACGGGCCTTAATTGGCCCACCCACTCAAAATAGCAGCGGGCCCCGCCCACTCAAAATGGCGGTGGGCCCCGCCCACTCAAAATGGCGGTGGGCACCGCCCACTCAAAATAGCGGCGGGCTCCGCCCACTCAAAATGTCGGTGGGCCCTGCCCACTCAAAATAGCGGCGGGCTCCGCCCACTCAAAATGGCGGCGGGCCCCGCCCATTCAAAATGGCGGCGGGCCCCGCCCTCCCATCCAAGGGCAAAATTCTGCCCATAGTCTTCCATAGTGTTCCATCTGGTTTGGGGACCTGCACATGGCGATATTTCGGTGGGCCGGGCGCCATTAATTAATGGGCTCGTTAAGCCCCTTAACTTGCCAATTGCCTACCATGTTGAGGGGCCTGTTCGAACTTCGGGTAGGAGATTATTTAAGAAAACATTTGCCATGGCGGGATAGGTGGACTCGGAGGGGTTGTTCATGTTTTTCACAAAGTTATAATTGATGAAAGTGTTGAAGACTTGCCTGTGTGATTGTTAGCAGTTCTCATCAATGTCCAAGAGGCTTTTGTGTGAAGTGAAAGCTTTCTGCGGACAGCATCCTTTTTCGGCCTTGCAGCTTTCCGGAGGCCTCCATTTAGCCTGGGGCTATGGGTTCTGACCTCACCAGTGGAGGCAGCTCCCCTGAGGAGGAAGGGAGGGACGGAATCATGAGGAGGCCAGGACTGGACAGTCAGGCCTCCAAGGGAGCCACCTTTGGGTGTCCAGGCGCAGGCACAAGGGGAGCAGGGCCAAGAGGTTGTCCAAGGTGCAAGACGCCACTATCCTGCTGCCAGGGTATACAGGCGGCGAAGCAGCTACCTCAATATGGCTGAGGTGCAGTGCCGAAGGAGGCTCTGTTTCCCCGAAGGGTAACAGTCAACTATATCTGTCAGATGATTGGCCCTGAGATCTCCCCTAACTGTGTGGGTGGACACCCCATGCCAATGACACTGAAGCTCACAGCTGCCCTCCACTTTTATGCCTCTGGCTCCTTCCAGGGCTCGGTTGGTGATCTTTGCGGTGTCTCCTAATCAGCTGTCCACACTTGTGTCAAGCAGGTTACAGACGCTCTGTTCAGACGGGTATTGACCTTCATCCACTTCCGCTGCGACCAGGCAAGTCAGACACAGCGAGCCAGAGGCTTTGCAGCCATTGCTGGCTTCCCCCAAGTCCAGGGTGCTATAGACTGTACACATGTGGCCATCAAGGCACCAGCAGGTGAGCCCGGTGCCTTCGTCAACAGGAAGGGCTTCCACTCCATGAACGTACAGATAGTGTGTGATCACAGGATGCAGATTCTACAAGTCTGTGCAAGGTACCCAGGCAGCTCCCACGACGCCTACATCCTCAGACACTCTCAGGTGCCGGTGCTCTTCAGTGCTCCAGCTCGGCAGGATGGTTGGCTGCAGGGTGACAAGGGCTATCCCCTCAGAAGGTGGCTCATGATGCCTCTCCACCATCCAAGAACAGAAGCTGAGCAGCGGTACAATAGGAGCCAGGGCACCACAAGGGCTGTGGTAGAGAGAACCATCGGTCTTCTCAAGATGCACTTCCAATGCCTGGACCACTCGGGGCGCACTCCAGTACCCCCCAGATCGTGTCTCTCTGATAGTGGTAACATGCTGCGCTCTGCACAATCTTGCGCTGGAAAAGGGGGGACGCAGTTGACGATGAAGACCTTGACGCCCTGGATGAGGCTGCACATGATGAATCCAGCAGTGGCTCAGAGGATGAGGAAGCACAGGGCGATGATGAGGGGCAGCACGCCGACCCGCTATTACACCAAGGAGGCAGGGACACCCGGGACAATTTAATCCAAAGAACCATCAGCTAGCTCCACACACATGGATCAGCAGAAGCAGCATTGCCTGGCGCTTCCACACTTGGCACTTTGGTGCCACATCTTCCATCTGTTCAGCTGCAAATAACGGCTTAGTACAGAAACATCAATGTCCATTCAAACACTCATGATAAATATGGGAAAAAGAAAAATGCAGCACAAACAAAAGACCCTCGGCCATGGTTACAAAGGTGAACTTTATTGTGTCCAAAACAAAAACACACACCACTTGTTGGCGATCACAAAAATATGGGTCCCTATTATAAGGCCAACACGATATCACCAGTGACATGCCCGTGGAGTGCCTGAGATGCCTTATGCTTACGTTTTCGGGTGCTACGTCTAGGTGCCGCCCCCATCGCTCGGAGTGGCTTGAGACACAGCCGCTGACTCTCCTGTCCTGTTGGCATCGATGACCTTGGCGGGCGTCCTCCGGCCTGTGGAGCCTGCGATGGGCCCCGCCTGGGAGGGAGTGGCCAGGTCCAGAACTGGCACCTCTCCAGTTCTCACAGCCTCAACGGAAGCAACGTGGGCTGCCAGAGGGGGCGGAGGAGCTGCTGCCCTCACCCGGAGCGCCCTGAGAGGAGCTCGCAGCGATGACAGGCAGCTGCTTGGCCAACATGAGGTCCAAATCTACCTCCCCGCTCACCGCAGATGCATGGGCGCCGAGTGCCGGCGCTTGGCGTCCGCAACATCTCCCACACAATGGAAAACACCACCTGTGGCCAGTACCGCTGTGAGGGCTTGCAGGTCAGAGCGTGACCCAATCATATTTTGATCCATTTGGTGGAAGCCCCTCTCTACGAGAGTGGCCAGTCTCTCATTGAAGGAATCCTGAAGCTCTGCCCAGAGGGCGGATTCTTCATGTGCGCTCTGCATGGACTCCACCATCGCGGAGAGCAACTGAACCACTCCCTCATGCGACCCTGCCAGATGCAAACGCACTTCCTGCCGCCTTTCCTGCAGCTGCTGCAATGGGGACAACTCCAGAGGCGCGTCATCAGTGCCGGACTCAGCATGTGCCTGGTCCCCTGCAGCCCCCACCCCCGCCGGCTGCTGGCGCCATCGGCGCTCTCTACCCCTACCGTCTCCTCCAGCGATCGTGATGTGACCCGGGACACTAGCCGACGGTGAAGTCCCCACCGAGGCGTGCGTGTGTCTGCGCTGGTGCCTGGCTGGCTGAAATGATGTGCCGCAGGTTGCACGTGTTGGCCCTCAGGTGTGGAAGTGGGGGGGGGAGGGGGGCGGACGGGGGGGAGCTGCGGGGTCAAGGTGCGCCTCGCTCTGGTGGTGATGCTGAAATTAACGATAAGGACAGTGCATCAGTTAGCGGACATTCACTTCAATCCTCCATCTCTTTCACCCACCCCCCAGCCTCATAAGTCGCTCACCCTTCAAGACCCTAAGGACAAGAACATTGGTGAGATGAAAAAGAGTCAAGAGGAGGCCCAAACATTAAACGCACATTCAGACAGGCTGGTCACGTGGCCTCAGGAATGCCACATGGCATGTTATGAACCACAGGAGTGGGGAGAGTGATAGTGGTCACAAATGGGATAAGGTGACTTTGGAAGGTGGTGGAGACACTATTCCTCAAGGGGACGAGGGTCCCTTGTGTATGACCCACATGTCAGAGTGTCTCAGTCAGTGAATGAGCAGTGTTGCTGCATTAACAATTGCAGCAACCATCGGTGCTTTGGATGGTGGGCAGACAGAGTGGATGGGACTGTGGAACTCATATACCTGCCCGCCGGACCCCAGCCTTCCCACCCCCGGCCGCCCTGGCCTCCTGCCTCCTGCCCAGCTCCATGGCCTGTTCTTCAAGAGGTGTGAGGCGCTGCAGGAGGGCGCGCCCACTTCCAGTCCTCTGGCGCTCCCGGGCATTGTGGTGAGTTTTTGCCTGCAAAACAGAGAGGAGGGTTTATTGGGGCTGCTCGCTCATGTAGTCTGCACGTGCACGCCACACCCCAGCCACAAGTGGCCCATCTGAGGCCTCCACCGGCTCCTGTCCACACTACTGGTGATCAGTCCCCACAAGATAGTAAAGCTGCTCCCAACCCCCTCCCCCAACGGACACCTTGGACACATTCGGCGTCCATCGCTTTGAATAGCAGACGGGTCTTAGCGCCCATGGCAAGGAGGCGCAACTAGGTGCGGCTCCGATGCCAGCAGATGGCACTTGGCCGAAACATCTTGAGGCTCCCCTTGCACCATCTCATTATCATCAATATGACATGTGTTGGAGTTCTGAGTATGTGTCCAGTAGCCTCCCCTGCAGGTTGCCCCTAGACTACTCAAATGCCACAAAGACCAACGTATGCTGCGGGGAGAACCCATCTTCTCCTCAACCACTAAGGCTGGTGTAAGCATGGTCAGTACCCATTTGCCCACCCAGCGTGCGACAGATGCCCTCTGCAATAACAAAAGCAGGACATGGTGGGGGGAGGGGTGTGAGGGGGGGGGTCAAAGGCTAAGGCTGCCTTCTTGGGTCAAATAGCCAAGACAGACATGGTACTCACCCTCCCAGAGCGTACCAAATCATTGAATCGTTTCCTGCACTGGGTGCCAGTGGGCCGCACACCATCATGGACGCTTACAGCGTCACCCACCTCCTCCCACGCCTGGCTGGTGACATGGGGGGAGGGGGGGGCCCTCCCCCTCCCATCCTCCAGATACAGAAGGTGCCTGCGGATGCCCACCTCTTGCAGGAGGACAGCAAGGCATGCAGCGGAAAATCGGGGGGCACAGTGGCCCTCCACTGGTCTCTCCTGCAGCCTGCCCGCCGCCCCCCGCCCCCCACCTCCAGCTCATGCTGCTGTCCACTCAGACCTCCCTCCCTCTCTCCATGAGTGGCCATAGTGCACCGCTTCAAGCAGGCTGCCTGGCTACTCTTTATACAGGCTGCCCGCTCCCCATGGGAACCAGCAGTCTGAGGCTACCCACCCCTGTGACTATTTTCCCGTTCTCCACGGGAGTCACTTACACGCTGGGCGGGGCTTAATTGGCCAGCCCACAGAAAATGGCGGCGTGGCCCGTTTCTTCAGCGGCAATCGGCCACCCGCCCACCCAGACAACGAACGTAATATTCTGCCCAATGATACTATTTTGAAGCTTGAATTTGATTCCTTTCTGTACCTGTGGTAACTTTGCTGGATTTAATTTATAAGGATGTTTGTTGCCTTATTGAAGATGATACTTCTACACATACACCATGTATAGCTAAATTTGTCCTGTCTGGCTTATTCCCGCAAGTAGCTTTGTGTGACTGCAATAGCCTTACCAAATCACTTTGACACTTGTCTGGAAGGTAACTCAATAATATATTTAAATTTTCAAGTACCACCACCCACCCCCCCACCCCATTATCCAGTTTGATTAGAGGAAAATCAATTTCAGAATCCTGCATTTCTGCCTCTTTCTCTTTATCTACCGCCACAAACACCTCCTTTTGGTCCTCTTCCCTGTCAAAGTACTTTTTAAGCATATTTACATGACACACCCTCTGCTTCTTTCTTCTATCTGGAGTATTTATGAAATAATTTACTTCACTCAGTTTCTTTTGAATCCTGTAAGGCCCACTAAACCTTGCCTTTAATGAGTCACCCAGTGCTGGTACCAGAACTAGCACCTCTCCCCAAAAGGGAAACAAAACTATGAGCTGTAGCTATCCTGTCTGCCTTCACTCTCATCACTTGCTGTGATATCTTTAAATGTCCCCTGGCTAACTCACGTGCTCTGTCCAATCTTTCTCTGATGTTTGGTCCATAATCCAGGAGAGTAGTTTCTGAATTTTGACCCACCAATTTCTCAAGAATCAATTTCAGTGGTCCCCTTACCTCATGACCAGAAACTAGATTGAAAGGACTAAAACAAGTTGATGCGTTAGGAGCATCCCTAATAGCAAATAACAGGAATGGAAAACCCCTATCATAATCCTGTGGATAATCCTGACTATATGCCCTCATCATAGTATTTAGAGTATGATGTCATCTTTCCAAAGCCCCTTGTGACTCAGGATGGTAAGCTGTTGACTTCAACTTGATTTATCCCCAAGCTGTTCATTACTTCCTTAAACAGCTATGACGAGAAAATTTGAACCTAGATCTGATTGTATTTCTCTTGGTAAACCACATCATGTAAAAAAAAATTAGCCACCTCTTCCACAATTCACTTTGTTGTATTATTTCTCAAAGGTATCACTTCAGGAAACCTTGTAGACAGATCCATTATGTTCAGTAAGTACTGATTCCCATTTTTAGTCTTAGGGAGGGCCCTATACAATCAATTATGACCCTAGAGAAAGGTTCTTCAAATGCTGGAAGTAGAATTAAAAGTGCCGGCTTAATCACTGCTTGTGGTTTCCCTATCACCTGACATGTGTGACATGTTCTACAGAATTTGACTACATCTCTACGCAATCCAGGCCAATAACTATGTTTTTTGTATTTTCACCTGTGTCTTTCTAATTCCTAAATATCCTCCCATTGGAATTTCATGAGCTGTTCTCAGAATCTCATTTCTATCTCCAAATGGTATAACAATCTGATGCACCTCCCTCCAGCTTTCATTTGCTGGAGCATGATAAGGCAGCCATTTTCTCATTAAAACATTACCCTTATGGTAATTACATTCTGGAATACATTCTGCCTCTGTTTCTGAGTAAGTTGTCTGATAGAATTGTCTTATTTGTGGATCCATTTTCTGTAACTCTACTGGCTGTCTTGAATTAAATACCTCAGCTGCATTCGCCATTCTTTCTCCCTGAGCAATCTCATCAAACGCAGTGTCAGGTAATTGGACTTCCACACCCTCTCCCTGCCTTTTAACTCCCTCTTCTCCTTGTTTCAACCTGTGAGCCTGTGATCTCATTATCACACAACAAGCTCCCTCTGTAACACTTCTGTCGAAGACACCTCTACAGGCTGCTCAACTACCATAGGCATCACCCACATCTGTGACCCAGCTATATCATTACCCAAAATAAATTGAACCCCTGCAATGGGAAATTTTCCCGCTACTCCAACAATCACCCCACCAATTTTCCACTTACTCTTTAAATTTACCTTGCACAATATAATGGGTTTAGCATCTCCATGAACCCTGCTTATCATCACCTGTTTCTGCAATACTCCCTCTGAACCACAAATGTCACTATCCCACAGCATTAAGGATTAACTAGCCCATGTGTCTCTTAAAATTTTAAATATCTTTACCTGCTCCATACTGTACACTTGGAAAAAACTTTCCCCTAACACACACAATCTCTAAACATTTCTGCAGCCTGCTCCCCAGAACTCCCTTGGGTAAATTGTAAACGCATTCCCACTTCTTTATCTATCACTGATTCTTCCTGCTTCACCTATACACAAACCACTGCTTTTTTCCCCCTGTGCCTAAACCTCAGAACCCACAATACCTTTATTTCCAGAACTTTTCTGTACTCCAATAACCCCAACAGATTTTCCCTGCAATTGCTAACACACTGAGTTTGTGCGTCCAACTTTATTACAATGAAAGCACCTCAATTTTCAAGTGTCACTTTTACCCTCAGCACCTTCCTTGTTATTCTGAGAAAAAAAATTCCTGGGAATTTCCACTACTCCTTCTCTTCCTTCACTACCCACCTTCCTTTCACCTTCCCACTTTCTATCCTTCCCAGATTTAAAAGGATGATGAAAAGAAGGTTTAGCTCTATAAACTAACTCATAATCGCCAGCTATCTCTGCTGCTTGTCCTGCTGTTTCAACTCTCTGCTCCTCCACGTGGGTTCTCACTACCGAAGGAATTAAATCGTTAAATTCTTCCAAGAGAATTACTTCTCAAAGAGCTTCATATGTCATCTCCATCTTCGATGCCCGTATCCACTGGTCAAAATTACTTTGCTTTACTCTCTCAAAACTCAATACAAGTTTGCCCAGGCTGTTTTCTCATATTCCTAAATTTCTGCCTGTGTGCTTCAGGAACCAACTCACATGCACTCAAAATAGCCTTTCTTTAAACCACATCACCAACATTTCTTCTGACAGTGAAGCAGTGCTGCACCCAGCAACCTGGATTGTAATAACAACGTCCAGTTTTCCTATGGGCAATTCATCCATTTATCTATCTGCTCAGATACGTCCCTTCCCTCAAACTTTACAAAAGCTTCTACAAATTTAAACATCTCCCCACTGGGTTTTAGGTTAGAGGTTTTCTCCTCATCGGAATTTTCCTCAGCATCTGAAGTCTCCTTTTTAAAATCCAACTTTTTAAGCCGATACTCTCAGTCTCTTTCCTTTGTTCTCTCTTCCATTGCTAACTTCTCCCTCTGGAGACCAAGTTTTCGGATTTCCATTTCTTTTTGGAATAATCTCTCCTATTCCCTTTCTTCTTCTGCTGCCTGTAGTTCCAGCTTTTTTCATTTCCACTCCTTTTTCCCTTTTTGTCTGCCTCCAATTCAAGTTTTCTCAGTTCCTTTCCTTGTTCGATTTCAAGCCTCTTTATTTCAAATGGGAGTCTCACTAATTCCAGCTGTGGCTCACTAATGTCAGGAACACTTCCAATTTCAAATGCTGTGCTCTCATGACAACTATGCCTGCTTTCTTTGCCCTGACAGGTAACCCCCAACTGCAACTTATCCACCAACTCACCCTTAGATGTTTTTTGTATTGTAACCAGAGTTATATCCTCTACTTCCATAAAGGTTTTAGCCATGGATACAGCCATTTTTGTAGTCCCGCCACTTTAAAAATCCCTCACTCCAACTCCTGAATTCAAAGCGCTTCTCATGCTTGCAACCTTAAGATTCACCAACTCCAAGCCAATCGAGGGGTTTCAAATATATCCCGCAAATAGCCCCCAATTTTGTTAAGGCACACGGCGGATGGTAAATGCTGAGCTGTTCAAATCCCAGAGGGAAACTTGAAACAGCTGCCACAACTGTTTTTGCAATTTGTATTTTTAATTTGAGATGTGTGCCTTGAGTTCAGTAGTAATAAGTCAACCGAGCCTTAGAGGTTTTTTTTTTTTACAAAACTAAGTTGAACCTTTATTAATAAAATAAATGATTTTAAGCACCCACATAGGTCTACAAATTATTACACTGATAACTCCTGGCTTCCCGAATTAATCTGACTCCCAGTCACACCTCCGTTAAGGTAACAGTACAACAACATAGATTTCAACAGACCAAAGCAAAGCACACAATACCCTGGACTGTGATATTTAAAATGAATTCTCTTATCTTTGGTTGCTATAGGCAGCAACTTGATACCTGTAGGCTGGAGGCTTTTCACACTTGTTAGTCCTTAGAGTTTCTTCTTCCTTACACGTAGCCTCATCTCCTTTATACATGTTTCTCCCTTTTTAATGTAAATCCCATTGTTTCAATATGCTTTCGCAACTTTGCTTTTCCCATAATATAAATCTTTCTTAGCACTCATATTATCAGTAATCTTTGGGAAAAATAAACGTGCTGTTTGGCTTAGCCTCATTTGGCTAGGTGTAATATCTTACCATCTCTTTGAAATTCACTACCCGGGTTTATCTAAAAATGCGAATGTTCTTAACACCTCCCATTCTAAAACTTCAGCCATGTTTACGTATTTAGCATTCCAAACCTAGTTTCTATTCTGATAACTTAAAGCACCCAGACTTGCTGTCTATAATTCAATTAAAGCCCACACACACACACCTCACATAGGGAAACTAATCCAAACCCCACCGTGAATCTACCTTTACACTAAATCACAATAGTATTATGAAAATTATTATATTTTCATGACAAAAGTGGTGGTGAGCTGCCTTCTTGTGCAGTCCATGTGGTGTAGGTGCACCCACAATGCTGTTAGGAAGGAAGTACCAGGATTTTGACCCAGCAGCAGTGCACTCCTTACTTAAAGAGGGACATACTTGCATTGGAAGCAATTCAGAGAAGGTTCACTCAGCTGATTCCTGGGATGAAGGGTGTTTGTCTTATGGGGAAAGGTTGAGCAGGTTGGGCCGGTACCCATTGGGGTTTAGAAGAACGAGAGGTGATCTTATTGAAACAGATAAGATCCTGAGGGAGCTTGACAGGGTGGATGCTGAGAGGATGTTTCCCCCTCATGTGGGGGTGGGGGGGATCGAGAACGAGGGTGGGAACAGTTTAAAAATAATGGGGGTCTCCCATTGAAGAGGGAGACGAGGAGATATTTCTTCTCTCGGTGTGGGGGGGGTCAGTCTGTGGGATTCTCCCCCCCCCCCCCCACCCCCTCAGAGCAGCGGAAGCCGGGTCACTGAATATATCCGAGGCCGAGTTAGACAGAGTTTTGATCGACGAGGGAGTCGAGGGTTATAGGGGAGGGAGGGACAAGCAGGAAAGTGGAGTCGAGGCTGCAATTAGATCAGCCACGATCTTATCGAATGGGGCGGGGGGGGGGTGGAGCAGGCTCGAGGGGCCGAATGGCCTACTCCTGCTCCTAATTCTTGTGTTACTGAGTTCCCGGCCCAGCAACCCTCCCTCCCCTCTGGCCAGGTGGGACGACACCGCTGTCCGTCTCTCCCCACCCCCACACACCCCCTCCCCCCAACTCTCTCTCTCTCTCTCGCTCTCTCCTGCCACCCATAGGATCTCGCATGGCCCGCCAGGTGGGGCCCGGGCGTGTTTGCAGTCGGTTGGCGCGCCAGACGGCGATGTGGGTGAGTGACGGTGATGGGGGTGGTGGTCGTGGGTGGGGGGGGGGGGGGGGGCGGTGTGTGGGGTGGGCCCCCCCCCCCACTCGACCAAATAAAAACTGCCAATCCCTCCCCACCTCCATCTCCCTCATGAGTGAAGGGGGAGGGGGGGGGGGGGGCGCCAAAGAAAAACCCCGCCCCCCACCCCTCCCCTTGTGACGTCACAAGGGGCGGGGGGCGTGTCCACGCCGGCAGGCCCCGTCTCCACCCCGCCCACTCAACGCCTTGAACCAATCATCACACACTGAACACAACTCCTCCCCCTCAGTCCCGCCTCGCCCCGCCTGATTGGCTTGATCTGGCCGTGACCTAACAATGGGAGGGGCGGGGCGCCGCTGGGCCTTTATAAAGGGAGGAGTGGGCCGGCTGCCCCGCCGTTGCGCAGTCAGTGCCCCGGTGGTCGGTGGTGCTTTGCGGTGAAAGGAGAGGGAAGAGGAGGCGGCAGCAGCGGGGAGGGTGGCTAGTCAGTCAGTCAGTCAGTCAGTCATCGTTGCCCTTGTTGTGGTTGGAGGGGCCCTCGGTGCTGCAGCGAGAGGGAGGAGCCAGCAGAGAGAGAGCGAGACAGAGACAGGGGGAGAGGGAAGATGCGCAAAGCCCGCCGCGGCCGCCCGCTCGCGGTCAGTCAGCTGAACGTCCGCCGCGACCCCAGGGCCGCCGCCCGGGGCCGGAGGGGCTCGAGCTCCAGCAGCGAGCACTCGGCGCGCGGACCCGAGTACGAGGTAAACCCCGGGGGTGGGGGGGGTCGCTGCCTTCCAATCCCCACCACCCCTCACCCCAACACACACACACACACACCTTCCAAACTGCCCCCTTAACTAGCTAAACTAGCACTCCACTAATCCTGACTCCCACTAACTTTTGGGCCCCCACAACCCGCCCCCCCAACCCACCCACCCAAAACAAAAAGTTATCACTTGTCACGGCCAACCAGGGTTGTTAACTAGCAGGCTGGTAAAACTTGCCCACTAGCTAACTAGGTAGGTGAGTTTAACGTTATTCTTTTGTTGCTCGGCGGTGACGCCGCTAACTAAATGACGTTGACCTGGGTTCGTTTGCTGGTTGGCGCCGCCGCTAACTAGTGACGACCCGCATTCGTTGGTTGGTCAGCGGCGCCGTCGTTAACTAGTGACGTTGCCCCGCATTCGGTTGGTCAGCGGTGCCGTCGCTAACTATGACGTTGCCCCGCATTCGGTTGGTCAGCGGCGCCGTCGCTAACTAGTGACGTTGCCTTGTATTTGTTGGTTGGTCAGCGGCGCCGTCGCTAACTAGTGACATTGCCCTGCATTCGTTGGTTGGTCAGCGGCGCCACCGCTAACTAGTGACGTTGACCGTTCGTTTGTTGGTCGGTGCCGCTGCTAACTAGTGACGTTGACCTGCGTTCATTTGCTGGTCGGTGCTGCTGCTAACTAGTGACATTGACCTGCTTTCGTTTGCTGGTCGGTGCCGCCGCTAACGTGACGTTGACCTGCGCTCATTTGTTGGTCGGCATCGCTGCTAACTAGTGACGTAACCTATGCTGTGCAGTTGAGTGGTTGATGTTCGCCCATTCACAAACCACTAACTAGGTTAACTGGCTAAATTTGCATAAACCTTAACAGAAACCTTGGAAGGCCACGTCAAGGGAATGCCTGGGTTAACCAACAATTAGCCTTGGCTGGTGCCGCTCGCTGGCGATGTTAATGCTTGTGCGCGCACAGTGAGTTTTTGATGTTCGCAGGTTCACCAGCCGCTAACTAGCTAAGTGAGTAAATGTTTTCTTTTTTTAAAAAAAACCTTTGAGGTCACTTAAAGGTGTTGCCTGGGTAACCGACTGTTTGTTTGGTGCTGTGACACCACCAGTGATGTTAACCTTTGTTGACACACAATAAGTTATTGATGCTTTAAAAAAAAAACAACTTTCCACTCCTATTACTAGTGGCTGCTCACTTTTTAAGCCATCAGACTTTTGAAGTTAAACAAATGGTTCAGCCAACATTTAAAGCCTGTCACTTCAAGTAGTAACAGTTTTTATCAGTTCTTAAATAATCAGTAACCAGTAATATTATTAGTCTGAAACTAGGTGACTCCATCGTTGCAATATTAGTAGATGTGAAAGGGAAAAAAAACTAGACGTTTCTACTTTAAAATGTTTGTATGATTAACTTGGTTTTAATTTGTCAACCTGGGGTTTTATAAACCTGATTTTTAGGACGAATTCTGAAAGGGTTTTGAAAATTTACTAGTCGACGTCCCACGGACGAGATGTCAAACACGATCGAAGGGGCCGCTTGAAAAGTGAGCCCCTGCACCCCCCCCCCCCCCCCCCCCCCCCCCCACCGTAATCCAGGACAGACCCTGGCGGGCACTGAGGGAGTGCTGCAGTGCAGGAGGCACCCTCCCCTGGCTGAGCTATTAGCATTTCCGACGGTGTGATCTCCTGTCACGCAAGGCACGTCACCGCTGCGGTGCATCGACTTTTCTGATTCGTTCGCCGCACGTGGCCCATCCCTAATTGCCCCTTGAGAAAGGGGGCGCTGAGCTGCCATCTCGCTGCCTGCCACGTTTCGGTACCTCGTTCGGGGGAGCACAGCAAGCTCCCACAACACTCGAGAAGCTCGACGCCGTCAGGGACAAAGCAGCCCCCCGCTCGATCGCTGCCCCATCCACCAACATTCATTCCCTCCACCACCGATGCACAGTAGCAGCAGTGTGTGTACCATCTACAAGATGCACTGCAGCAACTCACCGAGGCTCCTTTGACATCACCTTCCAAACTCACGACCTCTACCATCCAGAAGGACGAGGGCAGCAGATGCACGGGGAACACCACCACCTGGAAGTTCACCTCCGAGCCGCACTCGCCATCCCAACTTGGAAAATATATCGGCCGTCCCTTCACAGCCGCCGGGTCCAAATCCTGGGAACGCCCTCCCTAACAGCACGCGGGCTGCAGCGGTCCCAGATGGCGGCTCACCGCCACCTTTTTAAGGGGCGACGAGAGACGGGCAGCAAAAAAGCTGGGCCCGGCCAGCGACTCCCACATTCCGTGACAGAATATGTTTTTTTTTTTAAATAACTCGACCTCCGCGGACACCGGCAGGAACAGTGACTCCCTAACCTGAAGCTGCCCCTTTGACCCACCCCGGCAGCTGAGGTGCGCTTGACCGACGCAGGCCTGAGGCTGGGTGAGTGGCTCCGACCGAGCAAGCGATGGTGAATCGGCGGCGGTGAGGTGATAGCGTAACCTCCGTGTGTCTGTCCTACAGGTGGAATCCATCCTGAATTCCCGCTACATGGAGGGGGGCGTGGAGTACTTGCTGAAGTGGAAGGGCTACAGCCCCAAGGCCAACTCCTGGGAGCCCATTGAGAACCTGCTGGGCTGTCCCCGGCTGGTCAAGGAGTACCACGCCCAACTGGAACGGGCACTGCCCACGGCAGAACAGCCTGCCCAGGTAAGTTGAGAGTTGAACACACGTCGCTGCGGGCCTGTGGGGGGCAGCACGTGTGTTAGCCCGGGGCCTCTGGGTTACTAGTCCCTCGTCTCTTTCTACACCCCCCCCACCCAGTCTCTGCTGCCTTGCCCTTCTCCGAGCTGAGTAAAGTCAGGCCGAGGGGGTGGGATTACTGCGTGCTGGCTCTATAAATACATGTGATGTCCTCTGACTTGTCAGATGCGATAGCTGCAGAGGCAAACCTCCCAATTAGCAAGTGTTCCTATATTTAACTCCAGCACAGCTGTGCCCCAGCTCTGCTCTGGGGAAAGAGAGCGACCAGCGGCCGGTTATGGAAGTCGCCGGTGGGAGCGGGGTAAGGCTGCCACTTGATCTCGCTTATTCTTCTCATGCTCTGCTGGGCTGACCCCCCCCCCCCCCCCCCAACTCCACCTCTGCCCCACCCCACCCCCTCAACTCACCCCCCCCACCCTGCCGCAACCCTCCCGTCCCTACCCTTTCATCTATCCTCAGAGGTGGAGGGGGAAGGGGAATGGAAGCTGGGCAGCGACTGGGGAAGGGGATACGCTCTGCAAAGGTGTGAGTTGGATTAGTTTGGGAATGAGACAGGGCGATGGGGAGAGAGCGGGGCAGTGGGATTAGTTTGGGATTGATACAGGGCGATGAGAGAGCAGGGCAGTGGGAATAGTTTGGGATTGATACAGGGCGATGGGGGGGAGAGCGGGGCAGTGGGATTAGTTTCGGATTGTGACGGCTATGGGGAGAGCGGGGCAGTGTGATTAGTTTGGGATTGATACAGGGCAATGGGGAGAGAGCGGGGCAGTGGGATTAGTTTGGGATTGACACAGGCGATGGGGAGAGAGCGGGGCAGTGGGATTAGCTTGGGATTGATACAAGGCTATGGGGAGAGAGCGGGTCAGTGTGATTAGTTTGGGATTGATACAGGGCAATGGGGAGAGAGCGGGGCAGTGGGATTAGTTTGGGATTGATACAGGAGTATGGGGAGAGAGTGGGGTTAGTTTGGGATTGATACAGGGCTATGGGGAGAGAGCGGGGCAGTGGGATTAGTTTGGAATTGATACAGGGCTATGGGGAGAGAGTGGGGCAGTGGGATTAGTTTGGGATTGATACAGGGATATGGGGAGAGAGCGGGGCAGTGGGATTAGTTTTACATTGATACAGGGCTATGGGGAGAGAGTGGGGCAGTGGGATTAGTTTGGGATTGATACAGGGCTATGGGGAGAGAGCGGGGCAATGGGATTAGTTTGGGATTGATACAGGACTATGGGGAGAGAGCGGGACAGTGGGATTAGTTTGGGATTGATACAGGGCTATGGGGAGAGAGCGGGGCAGTGGGATTAGTTTGGGATTGATACAGGGCGATGAGAGAGCAGGGCAGTGGGAATAGTTTGGGATTGATACAGGGCGATGGGGGGGAGAGCGGGGCAGTGGGATTAGTTTCGGATTGAGACGGCTATGGGGAGAGCGGGGCAGTGTGATTAGTTTGGGATTGATACAGGGCAATGGGGAGAGAGCGGGGCAGTGGGATTAGTTTGGGATTGACACAGGCAATGGGGAGAGAGCGGGGCAGTGGGATTAGCTTGGGATTGATACAAGGCTATGGGGAGAGAGCGGGTCAGTGTGATTAGTTTGGGATTGATACAGGGCAATGGGGAGAGAGCGGGGCAGTGGGATTAGTTTGGGATTGATACAGGAGTATGGGGAGAGAGCGGGGCAGTGGGATTAGTTTGGAATTGATACAGGGTTATGGGGAGAGAGTGGGGCAGTGGGATTAGTTTGGGATTGATACAGGGATATGGGAGAGAGCGGGGCAGTGGGATTAGTTTTACATTGATACAGGGCTATGGGGAGAGAGTGGGGCAGTGGGATTAGTTTGGGATTGATACAGGGCGATGGGGGGGAGAGCAGGGCAGTGGGATTAGTTTGGGATTGATACAGGGCTATGGGGAGAGAGCGGGGCAGTGGGATTAGTTTGGGATTTATACAGGGCGATGGGGGGGAGAGCAGGGCAGTGGGATAAGTTTGGTATTGATACAGGGCTATGGGGAGAGAGCGGGGCAGTGGGATTAGTTTGGAATTGATACAGGGTTATGGGGGGGGTGTTGTGCAGTGGGGGGGATGGTGGTGCGGGGCGGGGGGGGAGTGTGTGGCAGGCGTATTAGATTCCGGATTGCTCTGTCTAAGGCCTGCCCGGGGGGGTGATGGGAGCGTTAGGGTACAGGGCTGCCCAGGGTTGGAGCGAGCGCGGGGGAGTGGGGCGGGCGCGTGCGGCGTTCCTGGATGGGAGGCCGGCCCGGAATGCCGTCCGGACTAAAAAAAAACCCCCCCGCCCTTTGTCGTTCAGCAGATTTGTGAGACGTTGACGGTCGGCCAGAACCTGCCGGAGACGAAGAGCCTCCGACACGGGTCCCGCCCGAGGCCGGGCTGCCTGAAGACGCGCTTCAAGGCGGTGAGTGACCCTCTCCGCCGGGCGTCCTCGACAGTGACGTGCTGAACGTCGCGTGATCATCAGCGAACCTCTTTCAGCTGGAGAGTTTGGGGGTGGGGGCAGACGAGGTTGGGGGGGGCGGTGGGGGGGGGTTGCGGAATCGGATTATTACCTGGATAGGAAGAACGGGCAGGGCTATGGGGAGAATGGGCATCGGGTGTGCTGCCCTTCGGGAGAGCCAACACAGCCGCGACGGGTCGAATGGGCCTCCTGCGCCGGAACCATCCTGCAACTCGGAGATCGAGGCCATTCAGCCCACTCTGTCTGCACCGGCTCCTTGAAGGAGCTGTCCAACAATGCCCCCCCGGCAGCTGTTGCCCCCCCCCCCCCCCGCCACCATGGCAGCTGTCGGCCCCGTGCCCCAAATTCAGATCAGACCACGCGACCAGACGGAGCCTGCACCGCACTGAGGGGGGGAAAAAAACTAATTCTTTTATTGGACTTATTAAACTGCTCTGCACTAGCACTCCAACTACGCTCAACTCTCCGCGGGGAACTGGGGTGTTTTGTTGACCCTTTTAATCACATTTTGATTTAAAGTTTGTAAGGTTCCTTTAAACTTTGTTCTTGGTTTTACAGCTGACCTGAATTAGGGGCTGTGCCTGAGTTATCCCAATTTTGTTAATTTGGTTTTATTGGTTTTAACTCGAAAGAGTTACGCTCAACTCTCGACAAGCATAGGTTGCTCTCCAAACTCAAGTGGCTGAACTGAGGCACCTACGTGTGGGAGAGACAGAGAGAGAAAGCAGCAGGGTTAAGACGTGGGTTTCGCAGCCCCCGGAGACTTCGCAGGGTGGGGCAGGGTGGCGGGGGGGAAAGCGGAACCCCCCACCCCGGGTTGGGTTGGGCGGAGGTTGAAGAGCTGAGGTACTGTCAGAGCGGAGCTTCAGATCAGCAGATGCCAGTGGAACAGCTGCACAATACATCAGAATTAGGAGCAGGTGGAGGCCACTCAGCCCCTCCAGCCTGTCCCTGCCATTCAATAAGATGGGTTGGTCCGATTGTAACCTCAACCCCACATTCCTGCCTAACCCCCACCGCCCCCCCAGTATCCTTTCACCCCCTTCTCGCTCATCACGAACCTATCCAACTCTACCTTAAAAATATCCCAACAGTCTGCTCCCACCGCCTTTCGAGTTTCCCAAAGACTCGCCGCCCTCAAAAAAAATTTCTCCTCTCCGTCCTAAATGGGCGACCCCCTTATCTTTAAACAGCGAGCCCCACCCCGCCCCCTCTCAACCCTGTTCTAGATTCTCCCACAAGAGGAAACATCCTCTCCACATCCGCCCTGTCAAGACCCCTCAGTATCTGAAAGGTTTCAATCAAATCACCTCTTACTCTTCTAAACTCCAGCGGATACAAGCCCGACCTGTCCAACCTTCCCTCATAAGACAGGCTGCCCATCCCTGGTATTAGTCCTCCTCTGAACTGCTTCTGACATGTTTTATATCCCTCCTTGAATAAGGAGACCAGTACTCAAGGTATGGTGTCAATCCCCTGCATAACTAAAGCAAACCTTCCTACTTTTGTATTCAATTCCCCTCACAATAAATGATATTCTATTCGCTTTCCTTATCACCTGCTGTCCCTATGTACGAACCTTTTGTGATTCACGCACTAAGGCACCCAGATCCCTCTGCATCTCAGAGCTCTGCAATCTCTTACAGTTTAGATATATTTCTTCTTCCTGCCAAAATGGACAATTTCACATTGTCCCACATTATACCCTATTTCCAAGATCTTTCCCTTTATAACCTCCTTATGTCCTCTTCATAACTGACTTTCCAACCTATCTTTGTGTCATCAGCAAATTTAGCAACCATCCCTTACAGTCCCTTCATCCAAGTCATTTATATAAATTGTAAAAAGTTGAGGCCCTAGCACTGATCCCTCTGGCACATCACATCTTGCCAACCAGAAAATGATCCATTTATGCTTACTCTCTACTTCCTGTTAGCGAGCCAATCTTCTATCCATGCCAATAAAGTTACCACCTACGCCATGAGCTTTTATTTTCCACAATGAACTTTTTTTCTGGCACCTTATCAAATGTCTCCTAGAAACCTAAATACAGCACATCCACCAGTTCCCTTTATCCACACCACATTTGACTGCATCAGAGAACTCTAATAAATTGGTTGAACATGATTTCTCTTTCACAAAACCATGTGGACTCTGCCTGATTGCATTGAATTTTTCCAAGTGCCCTGCTATAACATCCTTAATAAGGCTTCAAACATTTTCCCTAAGGCCTGTTGTTTCCTGCTTTCTGTCTCCGTTCCTTTGAATAAGGGAGTTAAATTGACCATTTTCCAATCTAATGGAACCTTCCCCAAATCTAGGGTATTTTGGAAAATTAAAACCAACGTGTCAACTATCTTACTAGCCACTTCTTTTAAGATGCTGGGATGAAGTCCATCAGGATCTGGGCACTTGTCAAGAGAAAGGGTGCCTGTCAATCTCTCAAAAATACTGCTCACCACCCCACCTTCTTAACAGCACATCCATAGCCTGTCCCAGTCTCAGATACCAGCTCCTCCCTCACTAACCAACAGCCTGTCCAACTCTCAGATACCAGCTCCTCCCTCACTAACACACAGCCTGTCCCACTCTCAGATACCAGCTCCTCCCTCACTAACACACAGCCTGTCCCAATCTCAGATACCAGCTCCTCCCTCACTAACACACAACCTGTCCCAATCTCAGATACCAGCTCCTCCCTCACTAACACACAGCCTGTCCCAGTCTCAGATACCAGCTCCTCCCTCACTAACAAACAGCCTGTCCCACTCTCAGATACCAGCTCCTCCCTCACTAACACAGCCTGTCCCAATCTCAGATACCAGCTCCTCCCTCACTAACACACAGCCTGTCCCAGTCTCAGATACCAGCTCCTCCCTCACTAACCAACAGCCTGTCCCACTCTCAGATACCAGCTCCTCCCTCACTAACACACAGCCTGTCCCACTGTCAGATACCAGCTCCTCCCTCACTAACACACAGCCTGTCCCACTCTCAGATACCAGCTCCTCCCTCACTAACACACAGCCTGTCCCACTCTCAGGGAGGGGGTAGGGAGGTAGGAGAGGTAGGGAGCCTCGTAGCTCTCGGCCCGATTTATTCTCCAGCTTAACCCTCTTGAGCAAGCTCTGCGGGTCCGCCCCTTTCCCCACTTGTCCCCCCACCCTCTCTCTGAAAGCGCTGTCACCACCACCTCCGTTCTCCTACTTTTTCTCAGAGTCTATATACGTGCGTATATATATTATATATATATATATATATATATATATATTTGTGTATGTTTGTCCCCTTATTTTTTGGAAAGCTGTCTCCTACTCCCCTACCAAGCCCCAATCAAGCGTTCCACATTCATCATAATCCTCTGCCTTTTTAAAACAAGTTTCCAATCCTTCCCCTTCGTCCCTTCCCTCAGTGTGCGCGCTAGCCTCCAGTTGCTGGTCCCTGCGGTGGGGTCTGTGGCTGCTCACGGGTGCACAAGTGTTCTAATAATACCCTGCCCTGTCAGTCCCCCGAGGCACTGCAGTCGGCGTCTGTCAGGTGACGTCAGCCGTCAGCTCTTCCCCGCTTGTCAGCCTTCTGCAGGCTGTGAATTTGCAGGTCAGGCTCATGTGGAGGAGTTCTTAAACCACCACCCCCCACCTCCCCTCGCTGCCTTCCCCTTACTGCATGGTTTTGGGGGTGGAGTAGCCTTAGTGCCCTTTGCGTCAGTGACTTAAAAGCTTCCGGGTTTTAGGGTGTGGGGGTGCACAGTGGGTATAAGGGGGAAGGGTTCTCTCCCGCTTGATGCCATAAGGTGTCTGTGCGTGTGTGTGTGCCTCTGACAGTGCGGGTGGAAGGGAATGATTCACTCCCCATCTGTTGCTGTGCGTGTCTCAGTCCCTGTGCATGTGCAATCCACAGCGTATGAAAGGGAATGTTTGACTTCCACCTACTGCCGCTGTGTCCCCCCAAGCATCCGCGCCAGCCCCTTGAACGCGGACACCAACAACTTGCATTCACCTAGCGCCTTTTAACACAATTAACGCGGGCGAACGCACTTCATGGGGGCGGTGACAGAGCCACGTAAGGGGATGTGAGGCCAGGCGACCGACAGCTCAGTCAAAGATTTTAAGGAGCGTCTTAGAGGAGGCGGGTGCGGAGCAGTTCAGGGAGGGGAAATTCCAGAGCTCGGGGAGCCCAGGTAGCTGAAGGCACACCCGCCAATGGCGGAGCATTCAAATTGGGTGGGGTGGGAGCAGGGGTAGACGCTCGAGAGGCCGGAATTGGAGGGACACGGAGATCTCGGAGGGTCGTGGGGCCGGAGGAGATTCCAGAGATAGGGATGGGGTGGGAGCGAGACCACGGAGGGATCTGAAAGCGAGGAATGATTCCGCGCGTCCGGTACTGTATGGCAAGTGTGCGTGAGAGAGAGAGAGAGACTTTAATTGTCTTATTCTTGAAGCCCTAGGTTCGTGCTCTGGAAGAGAGCGATTTTTGAGACACCAAGCAACAAGTGCACAGCTTTTCACGGGACGTGGGCATTTGTTGCCCTCCACCCTTTCCCCACATCCCTAATTGCCCCTTGAACTGACTGTCTTGCTCGGCCATTTCAGAGGGGGCAAGAGTCAACCATGTTGCTGTGGGTTAGGGGAGAGGGGGGTGGTCGAGAGTCACGTGTAAGGACGGCAGATTTCCTCATTCCCTAAAGGCGGTGGGGGGGGAACATGAGTGAACCAGATGGGGATTTTTTTTACGACAATCGGTGACGGTTGTCATGGTCCCTGTGACTGAAACTGGCTTCGTAATTCCAGATTTTATGAATTGAATTTAAATTTCACCGGCTGCCAATGGGTAGGATTTGAACCCCACACCGTTTCCCCCCCACCCTGGGGTCTCCAGATTACTAGCCCAGCGACATGACTGTTGCGCCACCGCCTCTCCTGATCTGACAGATGTGACATCGCTGCAGGCTCTGGGTCAGCCGGCTCTCCCTAGCTCACACTGATGGCCGCCTGTCTGTCTGTCCTTCCCGCAGGCACCAATGGAACCCATCGCAATGGCAGAGGAAGATCCCGGACCGCCAGCGTGCAGCCCGGCCAATGGCGCAAGCAACTCTGAGGGCTACGGCACAGAGGTGACTAACGATTATGCTTTTCTTTCCACTAGGGGGATGGGGAGGCGGGAGCACTCAGGTGGAGGTATCGGGGGGGCGGGGGTGGAGGGGGATTGTGCCGAGCTGAGATATCGGAGATGGGGAGAGCGCGTCGAGCTGAGATATCGGAGATGGGGAGAGCGCGTCGAGCTGAGATATCGGAGATGGGGAGAGCGCGTCGAGCTGAGATATCGGAGATGGGGAGATCGCGTCGAGCTGAGATATCGGAGATGGGGAGAGCGCGTCGAGCTGAGATATCGGAGATGGGGAGAGCGCGTCGAGCTGAGATATCGGAGATGGGGAGAGCGCGTCGAGCTGAGATATCGGAGATGGGGAGAGCGCGTCGAGCTGAGATATCGGAGATGGGGAGAGCGCGTCGAGCTGAGATATCGGAGATGGGGAGAGCGCGTCGAGCTGAGATATCGGAGATGGGGAGAGCGCGTCGAGCTGAGATATCGGAGATGGGGAGAGCGCGTCGAGCTGAGATATCGGAGATGGGGAGAGCGCGTCGAGCTGAGATATCGGAGATGGGGAGAGCGCGTCGAGCTGAGATATCGGAGATGGGGAGAGCGCGTCGAGCTGAGATATCGGAGATGGGGAGAGCGCGTCGAGCTGAGATATCGGAGATGGGGAGAGCGCGTCGAGCTGAGATATCGGAGATGGGGAGAGCGCGTCGAGCTGAGATATCGGAGATGGGGAGAGCGCGTCGAGCTGAGATATCGGAGATGGGGAGAGCGCGTCGAGCTGAGATATCGGAGATGGGGAGAGCGCGTCGAGCTGAGATTTCGGAGATGGGGAGCGCGTCGAGCTGAGATATCGGAAATGGGGAGAGCGCGTCGAGCTGAGATATCGGAGATGGGGAGAGCGCGTCGAGCTGAGATATCGGATGGGGGGAGCGCGTCGAGCTGAGATATCGGATGGGGGGAGCGCGTCGAGCTGAGATATCGGATGGGGGGAGCGCGTCGAGCTGAGATATCGGATGGGGGGAGCGCGTCGAGCTGAGATATCGGATGGGGGGAGCGCGTCGAGCTGAGATATCGGATGGGGGGAGCGCGTCGAGCTGAGATATCGGATGGGGGGAGCGCGTCGAGCTGAGATATCGGATGGGGGGAGCGCGTCGAGCTGAGATATCGGATGGGGGGAGCGCGTCGAGCTGAGATATCGGATGGGGGGAGCGCGTCGAGCTGAGATATCGGATGGGGGGAGCGCGTCGAGCTGAGATATCGGATGGGGGGAGCGCGTCGAGCTGAGATATCGGATAGGGGGGAGCGCGTCGAGCTGAGATATCGGATGGGGGGAGCGCGTCGAGCTGAGATATCGGATGGGGGGAGCGCGTCGAGCTGAGATATCGGATGGGGGGAGCGCGTCGAGCTGAGATATCGGATGGGGGGAGCGCGTCGAGCTGAGATATCGGATGGGGGGAGCGCGTCGAGCTGAGATATCGGATGGGGGGAGCGCGTCGAGCTGAGATATCGGATGGGGGGAGCGCGTCGAGCTGAGATATCGGATGGGGGGAGCGCGTCGAGCTGAGATATCGGATGGGGGGAGCGCGTCGAGCTGAGATATCGGATGGGGGGAGCGCGTCGAGCTGAGATATCGGATGGGGGGAGCGCGTCGAGCTGAGATATCGGATGGGGGGAGCGCGTCGAGCTGAGATATCGGATGGGGGGAGCGCGTCGAGCTGAGATATCGGATGGGGGGAGCGCGTCGAGCTGAGATATCGGATGGGGGGAGCGCGTCGAGCTGAGATATCGGATGGGGGGAGCGCGTCGAGCTGAGATATCAGAGGGAGAGGGGTGGAGAGCGCGTCGAGCTGAGATATCAGAGGGAGAGGGGTGGAGAGCGCGTCGAGCTGAGATATCGGAGGGAGAGGGGTGGAGAGCGCGTCGAGCTGAGATATCGGAGGGAGAGGGGTGGAGAGCGCGTCGAGCTGAGATATCGGAGGGAGAGGGGTGGAGAGCGCGTCGAGCTGAGATATCGGAGAGAGAGGGGTGGAGAGCGCGTCGAGCTGAGATATCGGAGAGAGAGGGGTGGAGAGCGCGTCGAGCTGAGATATCGGAGAGGGTGGGGGGGGCGGGGGGGGGTGGAGAAGAGTGCGCCGAGCTAAGATATCGGAGAGTGGAGGGAAAGCGCGCCGAGCTGAGATATCGGAGAGTGGAGGGGGAGCGCGCCCAGCTGAGATATCGGAGAGGGCGGAGAGCGCGCCGAGCTGAGATATCGGAGAGTGGAGGGGGAGCGCGCCCAGCTGAGATATCGGAGAGGGCGGAGAGCGCGCTGAGCGGAGATATCAGAGAGTAGAGGGAGAGCTAAGGGATAGGGGAGCGGAACCTTCTCCCTGCTTGCACGTGAAGGCCGGTGTGCGACGGATTGGCGGGCTGGGAGGGGGTCGGGTGGGCGCATCGGTCCCCTTTCCCGGCGGGAAGGAACCGGGTCGGGACGAGACGTGGAAACTCTGCCCGACCGTCCGCCTAAGCTAACTGTCCCGAGCCCTGGGGTTGTGCGGAGACCAGCCTGGAGGTGTCCGGAGCTTGTTGTTTTTACACCCAGCGCAATCTCGGGAGGTGCTGGGGGCGGATACGGCAGGTCAGTGAGAGACGCTGCCTCAGTCACTGGCTGGCTGGTTGATCCGCTTGCCTGTGAGCTTTGTAACGCCCCGTCTGTTGCAGTGGGCAGTTGCTGTGTCCTTGGGGTTAGAGCTGTTCCTGTATTTGCGTGGGTGTGCGAGCGGGCCCCTGAGTGTGTGTGTGCCCTACACCCCTCCCAATCTCTCCCCTCCCCTCCCTCTATCACTCCACCTCCCCTCCTCCCTGCCACCCTCCCCCCTCCCCGCAATCCCAGTGTCTCTACATCCCCCCACCTCCCCCCCCCCCGCCGCTCCCCCCCCCCCCCCCCCCCCCCCCCCCCCCCCGCACCCCCTCCCTCCGCAGCTCCCCCCATGCTCCCCCCCCTGTGGTGTCTCTCCTGCCGCTGTCTCCACCACACCCTGCCACCCCCCCCACCCCCACCCAGTTCCAGTACCTGCCCTCACCCCATTGCCGCCATCTCTCTGTGACCTTGGTCCTTTTGCCTCTGGCTGACAGGAGCTAAACACCGATGCTGAGGTGGAACTGGACGAGTTACCGGGTGGGAGTGATGGAGACGCTGATGTTGAAGATGCCGAGGGCAGGTAGGTAATGAGGCAAATCTGCCCCCCCTCCCCCGGTGTTGATTATTGAACCACGGACTTCATTCAGGCCCCTGATGCGCCCCCTGGAGTCCGACACACGGCCTCGTACCCAGACAGGTGTCTCTCGCCTTACCCACCCGGCACCCGTTTATACCTGGTAGTAGAACGGGAGCCAAGCCCAGTCTTAGTGTTAAAGGGGGCATATTCCAGGAGCTGGTATCTGAGAGTGGGACAGGCTGTGTTAGTGAGAGAGGCGCTGATATCTGAGAGTGGGACAAGCTGTGTGTTAGTCAGGCTGGAGCTGATGTCTGAGAGAGGGACAGGTTGTATGTTAGTGAGTGAGGAGCTGTGACCATTGATACATTGACCATTTTCCAATTTAATGTTAGAAGCCTCATTAAGGACTTTATAACAGGGCACATAGAAAAATTCCAGGCAATCAGGCAGAGTCCACATGGTTTTGTGAAAGAGAAATCATGTTTAACCAATTTATTAGAGTTCTTTGATGCAGTCACATGTGGCGTGGATAAAGGGGAACTGGTGGATGTGCTGTATTTAGATTTCTGGAAGGCATTTGATAAGGTGCCAGAAAAAAAGTTCATTGTGGAAAATAAAAGCTCATGGTGCAGGTGGTAACCTTATTGGCATGGATAGAAGATTGCCTCACTAACAGGAAGTAGAGAGTAAGCATAAATGGATCATTTTCTGCTTGCCAAGATGGGATGTGCCAGAGGGATCAGTGCCAAGGCCTCAACTTTTTACAGTTTATATAAATGACTTGGATGAAGGGACTGTAAGGGATGGTTGCTAAATTTACTGATGACACAAAGATAGGTTGGAAAGTCAGTTATGAAGAGGACATAAGGAGGTTATAAAGGGAAAGATCTTGGAAATAGGGTATAATGTGGGACAATGTGAAATTGTCCATTTTGGCAGGAAGAATAAAAAAGAAACATATCTAAATTGTAAGAGATTGCAGAGCTCTGAGATGTCTTAATGCGTGAATCACAAAAGGTTCGTACACAGGGACAGCAGGTGATCAGGAAAGTGAATAGAATATTATCATTTATTGCGAGGGGAATTGACTACAAAAGTAGGGAGGTTTGCTTTAGTTATGCAGGGGATTGACACCATACCTAGAGTACTGGTCTCCTTATTCGAGGAGGGATATAAATGTGTCGGAAGCAGTTCAGAAAAGGACTAATACCAGGGATGGGCAACCTGTCTTATGAGGGAAGGTTGGACAGGCTGGGCTTGTATCCGCTGGAGGTTAGAAGAGTGAGAGGCGGCTCGATTGAAACCTTTCAGATTCTGAGGGGTCTTGACAGGACGGATGTGGAAAAGATGTTTCCTCTTGTGGGAGAATCTAGAATGGGGTTGGTGGTGGGGGGGGCGGCGGGGGGCGGGTTGCTGTTTAAAAATAAGGGGGTTGCCTATTTAGGACGGAGACGAGGAGAAATTTTTTTTGAGGGCGGTGAGTCTTTGTAAGTCTTTTCCTCGAAAGGCGGTGGGAGCAGAGTCTTGGAATATTTTTAAGGCGGAGCGAGATAGATTCTTGATGAGCGAGGAGAGGGGGTGAAAGGATATTAGGGGGCAGGGGGCGGTGGGGGTTAGGCAGGAATGTGGGGTTGAGGTTACAATCGGACCAACCCACCATCTTATTGAATGGCGGGGGCAGGCTGGAGGGGCTGAGTGGCCTCCTCCTGCTCCTAATTCTGATGTATTGTGCAGCTGTTCCACTGGCATCTGCTGATGTGAAGCTCCGCTCTGACAGTACCTCAGCTCGTCGACCTCCGCCCAACCCAACGGGGCGGGGGTGGGGGGGTGGTGGTGTCTTCCGCTTCTCCTCCCCCCCCCCCCCTGCCGCCGTACCTCCCCGAAGCGTCTGCAAAGTGCGACTGGGGCTCCGGGGGCTGCGAGACCCGCATGTTAACCCTGCTGCTTTCTCTCTCTCTCCCACACGCAGGTGCCTCAGTTCAGCCACTTGAGTTTGGAGAGCAGCCTACGCTTGTCGAGAGTTGAGCATAGTTGGAGTGCTAGTGCAGAGTAGTTTACTAAGCCCAATAAAAAAATTAGTTTTGTTTTCTCAGTGCGGCGCAGGCTCTGTCTGTTCGCGTGGTCTGGTCTGATTTGGGGTGCGGGGGGTGGGGTGGGGTGGGGGTGGGGGTGGGGGGGCAGGAGGAGGAAGGGTAGGGGGGTGTGGGCATGGGGGTGGGGGGTTGCAAAGATCGGTGTCTTGACAGCGCCCCTAAATTTGAACAGGCGCCAGCCTGTCCAGTCGCCGAAGTTGGAAGATCTCCACAGCCACGAGGGTGTCTTTTTTTTTGAAACATTCTTCTGTGGGTCACGGGCGAGGCCCCGGCGTTTCTTGCCCGTCCCTAACTGCCCCTTGAACCGAGCGGGCCTTGCTCGGCCATTTCAAGAGGGTGCAGTGAAGAGACAACCGCACTGTTGTGGCTTGTGGGGTTGGGGGGGTGGTGGTTCTGCTCACGTGTAGGCCACACCGGGCTAAGGACGGCAGATTTCCCCTTCCCTGAACGGGACACGAGTGAACCAAATGGGGTTTTTGAGACAATCGATGATGGTCGTCACGGTCCCTGTGACTGAAACTGGCTTCCTAATTCCAGATTTTATTAATTGAGTTTAAATTCTCGGTTGGTGGGAATTGAACACTTGTTTTCCCCCCCCCCAACCAAAAAAAAACATTAGCCTGGGGCCTCTGGATTACCAGTCCAGCTACATGACCACTATGCCGACGTCCCCTCGCCCCTCCCCGGCCCAGCATTTCCTCCTCGCACCCCAAAATCGAAGAGATATCCCCCTCCCTGTGCAGTGCGACTGCGTTTTGGGGAGCTGTGTATTTTGTTTTAATTTTGAAAACCTCCTGCCCGAGCTGCACTTGGCGGACATCTTGAGGTGGGTGAAAGGGGCGATGCAATGGCGCTGGGCTTTCTCGAGACCGGCCCCCCGAGCTACCACGAGCGCACAGTAGCTTGAGAGGGGCCGACGGGCAAGTGGCTGCGGAAGGGTTTTGCCATAAGGCCCGACAGCCTGCAGGCGAGGTTGGATTTGAACCCTCACCCTATCAGCTGGGGTGGGGGAGGGGGGGTTGTTGATTGGACGCTGTGGGGAGACCCCCCTCCCCCCCCTCAGCATCGCGCTTCTGCTGGTGGCCCTTTGAGGCCCACCGGTGAGGGCAGACGGCACCTCTGACAGGGCAGGGTGCCCGCAGCACTGGCACCCGCAGGTGTTGCCCTGGACTATGGACATGATTTGGCAGAGTGCCTGACGGGCCCCCAAACACCCCCTGGCGTCCAGCTGAGCCAAGACGGTGTGATTGCCGTAGCGGCACCTGATGCAGTGGGTAGCCCACACGAGCTGCTCCTCGACATGGAGAGCGGAGGCAGCTGAATGAAAGGGGAGAAGTGTACAAGAGCTGCCTGTACATCGGTGTACCTCAATCCCACTCTCAGTTCTCCATTCACCTCAGCTGCTTCGTCAGTAACCTTCCCTCCATCATAAGGTCAGAAGTGGGGATGTTCGCTGACAATTGCACAATGTTCAGCACCATTCGCGACTCCTCAGATACTGAAGCAGTCCACGTCCAAATGCAGCAAGACCTGGACAATATCCAGGCTTGGGGCTGACAAGTGGCTAATAACATTCGCAACACACAAGTGTCAGGCAATGACCATCTCCAACAAGAGAGAATCTAATCATCGCCCCTTGACGTTCAGTGGGCATTACCATCACTGAATCCCCCCACTATCAACATCCTGGGGGTTACTATTGACCAGAAACTGAACTGGTCCAGCCATATAAACACTGTGGCTACAAGAGCAGGTCAGAGGCTGGGAATCCTGTGGAGAGTCACTCACCTCCTGACTCCCCCCCACCAAAGCCTGCCCACCATCTACAAGGCACAAGTTAGGAGTGCGATGGGACACTCCACCCCCACTTGCCTGGATGAGTGCGGCTCCCACAACACTCGAGAAGCTCGACACCGTCCAGGACAAAGCAGCCCCCACTCGATCGGCATCCCATCCACCAACATTCACTCCCTCCACCACCGACGCACAGTAGCAGCAGTGTGTGTACCATCTACAAGATGCACTGCAGCAACTCACCGAGGCTCCTTCGACAGCACCTTCCAAACCCACGACCTCTACCATCTAGAAGGACGAGGGCAGCAGACACACGGGGAACACCACCACCTGGAATTTCCCCTCCGAGCCGCACTCGCCATCCCGACTTGGGAATATATCGGCCATTCCTTCCCTGTCGCCGGGTCAAAATCCTGGGAGCTCCCTCCCTCCCTAACAGCGCGGTGGGTGTACCTACACCACGGGGCTGCAGCGGCTCAAGGAGGCGGCTCAACCACCACCTTCTCAAGGGGGCAATTGGGGATGGGCAATAAATACTGAGCCTGGCCAGAGACGCTCTAATCCTGTGTAAGAATGAATTCTAAAAAAACAAATTGAAGAGGTGGAATGTTAAATTCTAACTTGCAGAAGAGAGAAATTGCGGAACATTAAGGTAACTTGTGACATAAAAGCATCTTTACCTCCTATAACGTTGTACGGCGCTTCAGAGGGGTGAGGCTTGACAAAATCTATCAACTCACACGAAATGCCATTCGGACAGGAGACCAAAAGAGAGTCAGATGGTAGGCGCATCTTGAACGAGGAGGGTGAGTGAGGTTGAGAGGAGGCGGGGTTTAGGGGGGGAATTCCAGGGTTCGGGGCCCAGGCAGCTGCAGACACGGCTGCCAATGGTGGAGCGATTCAGATCAGTTGGGGGAGAGGAGTGGTGGGGGGTGAAGATTAGAGAGAGACAGAGGGGGAAGAGAGAGGGGCGAGACCGCAGAGGGGTTTGAGAACGAGGATCAGGAGTACAACGTGGAGGCGTTGCTGGACTGGGAGCCAGTGTCGGTCAGCGAGCAGGGGGTAGGGGGTGGTGTAGCGAGTGTAGGTCAGCGAGCAGGGGGTAGGGGGCGGTGTAGCCAGTGTAGGTCAGCGAGCAGGGGGTAGGGGGTGGTGTAGCCAGTGTAGGTCAGCGAGCAGGGTATAGGGGGCAAGTGCACCCAGTGTAGGTCAGCAAGCAGGAGGTAGGGGGTTGTGTAGCCAGTGTAGCTCAGTGCGCAGTGGGTAGGGGGAGGTGTAGCCAGTGTAGATCAGCGAGCAGGGGTTAGGGGGTGGTGTAGCCAGTGTAGGTCAGCGAGCAGGGGGTCGGGGGTGGTGTAGCCAGTGTAGGTCAGCGAGCAGGGGGTAGGGGGCAGTGTAGCCAGTGTAGGTCAGTGGGTAGGGGGTGGTGTAGCCAGTGTAGGTCAGTGAGCAGGGGATAGGGGGTGGTGTAGCCAGTGTAGGTCAACGAGCAGGAGCTAGGGGGTGGTGTAGGTCAGCGAGCAGGAGCTAGGGGGTGGTGTAGCCAGCGTAGGTCAGCGAGCAGGGGGTAGGGGGTGGTGTAGCCAGTGTAGGTCTGTGAGCATTGGGTAGGGGGTGGTGTAGCCAGTTGTCGGTCAGCGAGCAGGGGGTAGGGGGTGGTGTGGACAGTGTAGGTCAGTGAGCAGGGCTAGGGGGCGGTGTAGCCAGTGTCGGTCAGTGAGCAGGGGGTAGGGGGCGGTGTAGCCAGTGTAGGTCAATGAGCAGGAGGTAGGGGGTGGTGTAGCCAGTGTAGGTCAGCGAGCAGGGGGTAGGGGGTGGTGTAGCCAGTTGTCGGTCAGCGAGCAGGGGGTAGGGGGTGGTGTAGCCAGTGTAGGTCAGCGAGCAGGGGGTAGGGGGTGGTGTAGCCAGTGTAGGTCAGTGAGCAGGGAGTAGGGGGTGGTGTAGCCAGTGTAGGTCAGCGAGCTGGGGGTGGGGGGTGGTGTAGCCAGTGTAGGTCCGTGAGCAGGGGGTGGTGTAGCCAGTGTCGGTCAGCGAGCAGGGGGTAGGGGGTGATGTAGCCAGAGTAGGTCAGCGAGCAGGGGGTAGGGGGTGGTGTAGCCAGTGTAGGTCAGCGAGCAGGGGTTAGTAGGTGGTGTAGCCAGTGTAGGTCAGTGAACAGGGGATAGGGGGTGGTGTAGCCAGTGTAGGTCAGCGAGCAGGGGGTAGGGGGCGGTGTAGCCAGAGTAGGTCAGCGAGCAGGGGATAGGGGGTGGTGTAGCCAGTGTAGGTCAGCGAGCAGGAGATAGGGGGTGGTGTAGCCAGTGTAGGTCAGTGAGCAGGGGGCAGGGGTGGTGTAGCCAGTGTAGGTCAGCGAGCAGGGGATAGGGGGTGGTGTAGCCAGTGTAGGTCAGCGAGCAGGGGATAGGGGGTGGTGTAGCCAGTGTAGGTCAGCGAGCAGGGGGTAGGGGGTGGTGTAGCCAGTGTAGGTCAGCGAGCAGGGGATAGGGGGTGGTGTAGCCAGTGTAGGTCAGCGAGCAGGGGATAGGGGGTGGTGTATCCAGTGTAGGTCAATGAGCAGGAGGTAGGGAGTGGTGTAGCCAGTGTAGGTCAGTGAGCAGGGAGTAGGGGGTGGTGTAGCCAGTGTAGGTCAGCGAGCTGGGGGTGGGGGGTGGTGTAGCCAGTGTAGGTCCGTGAGCAGGGGGTGGTGTAGCCAGTGTCGGTCAGCGAGCAGGGGGTAGGGGGTGATGTAGCCAGAGTAGGTCAGCGAGCAGGGGGTAGGGGGCGGTGTAGCCAGTGTAGGTCAGCGAGCAGGGGTTAGTAGGTGGTGTAGCCAGTGTAGGTCAGCAAGCAGGGGGTAGGGGGCGGTGTAGCCAGTGTAGGTCAGTGAGCAGGGGGTAGGGGGTGGTGTAGCCAGTGTAGGTCAGGGAACAGGGGATAGGGGGTGGTGTAGCCAGTGTAGGTCAGCGAGCAGGGGGTAGGGGGTGGTGTAGCCAGTGTAGGTCAGCGAGCAGGGGATAGGGGGTGGTGTAGCCCGTGTAGGTCAGCGAGCAGGGGGTAGGGGGAGGTGCAGCCAGTGTAGGTCAGTGAGCAGGGGCATGGGGGGTGGTGTAGCCAGTGTAGGTCAGCGAGCAGGGGGTAGGGGGAGGTGCAGCCAGTGTAGGTCAGTGAGCAGGGGCATGGGGGGTGGTGTAGCCAGTGTAGGTCAGTGAGCAGGGGGTAGGGGGTGGTGTACCCAGTGTACGTCAGTGAGCAGGGGCATGGGGGGGTGGTGTAGCCAGTGTAGGACAGCGAGCAGTGGGTAGGGGGTGGTGTAGCCAGTGTAGGTCAGTGAGCAGGGGGTAGGCGGTGGTGTAGCCAGTGTAGGTCAGTGAGCAGGGGGTAGGCGGTGGTGTAGCCAGTGTAGGTCAGCGAGCAGGGGGTAGGGGGTGGTGTAGCCAGTGTACGTCAGTGAGCAGGGGGTAGGGGGCGGTGTAGCCAGTGTAGGTCAGCGAGCAGGGGCATGGGGGGGTGGTGTAGCCAGTGTAGGTTAGTGAGCAGGGGGTAGGGGGTGGTGTAGCCAGTGTAGGTTAGTGAGCAGGGGGTAGGGGGTGGTGTAGCCAGTGTAGGTCAGCGAGCAGGGGGTAGGGGGTGGTGTAGCCAGTGTAGGTCAGCGAGCAGGGGGTGGTGTAGCCAGTGTAGGTCAGCGAGCAGTGGGTAGGGGGTGGTGTAGCCAGTGTAGGTCAGTGAGCAGGGGCATGGGGGGTGGTGTAGCCAGTGTAGGTTAGTGAGCAGGAGGTAGGGAGTGGTGTAGCCAGTGTAGGTCAGCGAGCAGGAGGTAGGGGGAGGTGCAGCCAGTGTAGGTCAGTGAGCAGGGGCATGGGGGGTGGTGTAGCCAGTGTAGGTCAGCGAGCAGGGGGTAGGGGGAGGTGCAGCCAGTGTAGGTCAGTGAGCAGGGGCATGGGGGGTGGTGTAGCCAGTGTAGGTCAGTGAGCAGGGGCATGGGGGGTGTGGTGTAGCCAGTGTAGGTCAGCGAGCAGGGGGTAGGGGGAGGTGCAGCCAGTGTAGGTCAGTGAGCAGGGGCATGGGGGTGGTGTAGCCAGTGTAGGTCAGCGAGCAGGGGGTAGGGGGAGGTGCAGCCAGTGTAGGTCAGTGAGCAGGGGCATGGGGGGTGGTGTAGCCAGTGTAGGTCAGTGAGCAGGGGGTAGGGGGTGGTGTACCCAGTGTACGTCAGTGAGCAGGGGCATGGGGGGGTGGTGTAGCCAGTGTAGGACAGCGAGCAGTGGGTAGGGGGTGGTGTAGCCAGTGTAGGTCAGTGAGCAGGGGGTAGGCGGTGGTGTAGCCAGTGTAGGTCAGTGAGCAGGGGGTAGGCGGTGGTGTAGCCAGTGTAGGTCAGCGAGCAGGGGGTAGGGGGTGGTGTAGCCAGTGTACGTCAGTGAGCAGGGGGTAGGGGGCGGTGTAGCCAGTGTAGGTCAGCGAGCAGGGGCATGGGGGGGTGGTGTAGCCAGTGTAGGTTAGTGAGCAGGGGGGTAGGGGGTGGTGTAGCCAGTGTAGGTTAGTGAGCAGGGGGTAGGGGGTGGTGTAGCCAGTGTAGGTCAGCGAGCAGGGGGTAGGGGGTGGTGTAGCCAGTGTAGGTCAGCGAGCAGGGGGTGGTGTAGCCAGTGTAGGTCAGCGAGCAGTGGGTAGGGGGTGGTGTAGCCAGTGTAGGTCAGTGAGCAGGGGCATGGGGGGTGGTGTAGCCAGTGTAGGTTAGTGAGCAGGAGGTAGGGAGTGGTGTAGCCAGTGTAGGTCAGCGAGCAGGGGCATGGGGGGTGGTGTAGCCAGTGTAGGTCAGTGAGCAGGGGCATGGGGGGTGTGGTGTAGCCAGTGTAGGTCAGCGAGCAGGGGGTAGGGGGTGATGTAGCCAGAGTAGGTCAGCGAGCAGGGGGTAGGGGGTGGTGTAGCCAGTGTAGGTCAGCGAGCAGGGGTTAGTAGGTGGTGTAGCCAGTGTAGGTCAGTGAACAGGGGATAGGGGGTGGTGTAGCCAGTGTAGGTCAGCGAGCAGGGGGTAGGGGGCGGTGTAGCCAGAGTAGGTCAGCGAGCAGGGGGTAGGGGATGGTGTAGCCAGTGTAGGTCAGCGAGCAGGGGTTAGTAGGTGGTGTAGCCAGTGTAGGTCAGTGAACAGGGGATAGGGGGTGGTGTAGCCAGTGTAGGTCAGCGAGCAGGGGCATGGGGGGTGGTGTAGCCAGTGTAGGTCAGTGAGCAGGGGCATGGGGGGTGTGGTGTAGCCAGTGTAGGTCAGCGAGCAGGGGGTAGGGGGAGGTGCAGCCAGTGTAGGTCAGTGAGCAGGGGCATGGGGGGGTGGTGTAGCCAGTGTAGGTCAGTGAGCAGGGGCATGGGGGGTGTGGTGTAGCCAGTGTAGGTCAGCGAGCAGGGGGTAGGGGGTGATGTAGCCAGAGTAGGTCAGCGAGCAGGGGGTAGGGGGTGGTGTAGCCAGAGTAGGTCAGCGAGCAGGGGTTAGTAGGTGGTGTAGCCAGTGTAGGTCAGTGAACAGGGGATAGGGGGTGGTGTAGCCAGTGTAGGTCAGCGAGCAGGGGGTAGGGGGCGGTGTAGCCAGAGTAGGTCAGCGAGCAGGGGGTAGGGGGTGGTGTAGCCAGTGTAGGTCAGCGAGCAGGGGTTAGTAGGTGGTGTAGCCAGTGTAGGTCAGTGAACAGGGGATAGGGGGTGGTGTAGCCAGTGTAGGTCAGCGAGCAGGGGGTAGGGGGAGGTGCAGCCAGTGTAGGTCAGTGAGCAGGGGTATGGGGGGTGGTGTAGCCAGTGTAGGTCAGTGAGCAGGGGGTAGGGGGCGGTGTAGCCAGTGTACGTCAGTGAGCAGGGGCATGGGGGGGTGGTGTAGCCAGTGTAGGTCAGTGAGCAGGGGGTAGGCGGTGGTGTAGCCAGTGTAGGTCAGTGAGCAGGGGGTAGGGGGTGGTGTAGCCAGTGTAGGTCAGTGAGCAGGGGGTAGGCGGTGGTGTAGCCAGTGTAGGTCCGTGAGCAGGGGGCAGGGATGGTGTAGCCAGTGTAGGTCAGCGAGCTGGGGGTGGGGGGTGGTGTAGCCAGTGTAGGTCCGTGAGCAGGGGATAGGGGGTGGTGTAGCCAGTGTAGGTCAGTGAGTAGGGGGAGGTGTAGCCAGTGTAGGTCAGCGAGCAGTGGGTAGGGGGTGCTGTAGCCAGTGTAGGTCAGTGAGCAGGGGCATGGGGGGGTGGTGTAGCCAGTGTAGGTCAGTGAACAGGGGATAGGGGGTGGTGTAGCCAGTGTAGGTCAGCGAGCAGGGAGTAGGGGGAGGTGTAGCCAGTGTCGGTCAGCGAGCAGGGAGTAGGGGGAGGTGTAGCCAGTGTAGGTCAGCGAGCAGGGAGTAGGGGGAGGTGTAGCCAGTGTAGGTCAGCGAGCAGGGAGTAGGGGGTGGTGTAGCCAGTGTAGGTCAGCGAGCTGGGGGTGGGGGGTGGTGTAGCCAGTGTAGGTCCGTGAGCAGGGGGTGGTGTAGCCAGTGTCGGTCAGTGAGCAGGAGGTAGGGGGAGGTGTAGCCAGTGTAGGTCAAAGCCGGGTGGGAGGTGTGGGGGGTGAGGGGGCTGGTGAGGGGGGATGGGTGGTTGGGTGAGGTGGGGGGGGGTGAGGGGTGTTGGTGTGGGGGCGAGGGGGGGGTGTTGGTGTGGGGGCGAGGGGGGGGTGTTGGTGTGGGGGCGAGGGGGGGGTGTTGGTGTGGGGGGCGAGGGGGGGGGTGTTGGTG
>NW_024470624.1:7344693-7432973 GCF_017639515.1 Carcharodon carcharias
CCCCCCCCCCCCCCCCCCCCCCCCCCCCCCCCCCCACCCCCACCCCCCCCCCACCTCCAACCCCCCACCCCCCCCCCCACTCCAACCCCCCCCCCCCCCCCCCCCCCCCCCCCCCCCCCCCCCCCCCCCCCCCCCCCCCCCCCCCCCCCCCCCCCCCCCCCCCCCCCCACACACCCCGTTCTTTACCTTCCCTTTCAGCTGTGCGTAGAGGATGGTTCTCTGCCCGTTGAAGATCACAGTGGGGAGCTGGGATAGGAGAACAGCCTCCAGGCCCGTGGGCAGTGCCCAGCTGACGGTCAGGCCGGTCACAGCCGGCTGGAGAGCGAACTTCAAACTCTGCAACACCTGGGGGAAGGAGAGATGGGGAGGGAGAGAGAGGGGGAGGGAGAGAGAGGGGGAGGGAGAGAGAGGGGGAGGGAGAGAGAGGGGGAGGGAGAGAGAGGGGGAGGGAGAGAGAGGGGGAGGGAGAGAGAGGGGAAGGGAGAGAGAGAGAGAGGGGGAGGGAGAGGGGGAGGGCGAGGGAGAGAGAGGGAGAGGGAGAGAGGGGGAGGGAGAGAGAGGGGCAGGGAGAGAGAGAGAGAGGGGGAGGGAGAGGGGGAGGGCGAGGGAGAGAGAGGGAGAGGGAGAGAGGGGGAAGGAGAGAGAGGGGGAGGGAGAGGGGGAGGGCGAGGGAGAGAGAGGGAGAGGGAGAGAGGGGGAAGGAGAGAGAGGGGGAGGGAGAGAGAGGGGCAGGGAGAGAGAGAGAGAGGGGGAGGGAGAGGGGGAGGGCGAGGGAGAGAGAGGGAGAGGGAGAGAGGGGGAGGGCGAGGAGAGAGAGGGAGAGGGAGAGAGGGGGAGGGAGAGAGAGGGGAAGGGAGAGAGAGGGGGAGGGAGAGAGAGGGGAAGGGAGAGAGGGTGAGGGAGAGAGAGGGGGAGGGAGAGAGGGGGAGGGAGAGAGAGGGGGAGGGGGAGGGTGAGGGAGGGGGAGGGAGAGAGAGAGAGAGGGAGAGAGAGGGGGAGGGAGAGAGAGAGGAGGGAGAGAGAGGGGGAGGGAGAGAGAGGGGGAGGGAGAGGGAGGGCGAGGGAGAGAGAGGGGGAGGGAGAGAGAGGGGGAGGGAGAGGGAGGGGGAGGGAGAGAGAGGGGGAGGGAGAGAGAGGGGGAGGGAGAGAGAGGGGGAGGGAGAGAGAGGGCGAGGGAGAGAGAGGGGGAGGGAGTGGGGGAAAGGGATAGAGAGAGAGAGAGAGAGGGGAGATAGAGGGAGAGGGGGAGAGGGATAGAGAGAGAGAGAGAGAGGGGAGATAGAGGGAGAGGGGGAAGGGGAGAGGGGTGGGAGGGAGGGGGAGGAGAGAGGGGGAGGGTGAGAGGGGGAGGGAGAGCGAGGGGGAGGGAGAGAGAGAGAGGGGGAGGGAAAGAGAGGGAGAGGGGAGGGAGAGGGGGGAGGTAGAGTGGGGGAGGGAGTGTAGGGGGAGAAAGAGAGAGTGGGGGGAGAGAGAGAGAGGGAGGGGGAGGGGGAAGGAAAGAGAGGGAGAGACCGGGAGGGAGAGAGGGGGTGGGAGAGAGGGGGAGGGAGGGAGGGGGAGAGGGGGAGAGAGACAGGGGGTTGGAGATGGGGTGGGAGAGAGAGGGTGAGATAAAGAGAGGGAAGGGGAGGGAGAGGGGGAGGGAGAGAGGGGGAGGCAGAGAGAGTGGGGGTAGAGAGAGAGAGGGAAGGGGGAGAGAGAGAGGGGGAGGGAAAGAGACGGGAAGGGAGACAGGGGGAGGGACAGGGGAGAGGAGGGGTGGGAGAGAGAAAGAGGTGGAGGGAGAGAGGGGGAGGGAGAGGGGAGAGGGGGAGGGAAGGAGGGGAGAGGGAGAGGGAGAGAGGGGGATGGAGTTGGAGGAGGTAAAAGAGGGAGAGGGTAGGGAGAGAGGGGGAGGGGGAGGGAGAGAGGGGGAGAGGGAGAGAGGGAGAGGGACAGAGGTGGAGGGATAGGGGGAAATATCATTTTGAGGCTGCTTCTCAAAACCTCAGGGCGTCACATTATGTTTCGGGAAATGTGGCCACCAACTTGCGCACAGCAAGATCCCACAATCGGCCAGGACAGAAATGTCTCAATTTCAATGATTTTTTAAAAAATTATTCATTCACGGGACGTGGGCCTCACTGGGCTGGGCTCAGCATTTAATACTCCATCCCTAATTGCCCCCTTGAGAAGCTGGCGGTGGGTGAGCCGCCTTCTCGAGCCGCTGCTGTCCCCTGTGGTGTAGGTGCACCCACCGTGCTGTTAGGGAGGGAGTTCCCAGGATTTTGACCCGGTGACAGTGAAGGAACGGCCGATATATTCCCAAGTCGGGACAGCGAGTGCGGCTCGGAGGGGAACTTCCGGGTGGGGGTGTTCCCCGTGCGTCTGCTGCCCTCGTCCTTCTAGACGGTAGCGGTCGTGGGTTTGGAAGGTGCTGTCGAAGGAGCCTGGGTGAGTTGCTGCAGTGCATCTTGTAGATGGTACACACACTGCTGCCACTATGCGTCGGTGGTGGGGGGAGTGAATGTTTGTGGATGGGGTGCAGATCGAGCGGGGGCTGCTTTGTCCTGGACGGTGTCGAGCTTCTCGAGTGTTGTGGGAGCCGCACTCATCCAGTGGGGGGAGAGTGTCCCATCACACTCCTGACTTGTGCCTTACAGATGTGGACAGGCTTTGGGGGGGGAGTCAGGAGGTGAGTGACTCTCCACAGGATTCCCAGCCTCTCCGACCTGCTCCTGTAGCCCAGCTCACTTGGCTGAGGGATAACGATAGGACCGGGGAGAACTCCTTCCCGCTCTTCATCGGTTGCGGCAACAGCGGCTGCATCCGCTCGAGAGGGTGGACGTGTCCCTCGGCTTCCACCTGACGGATTGGGCCCTGCGGTGCTGCAGCGCTCCCTCGCTCCTGGCACCCAGAGTGTTGGTCCTGGAGTGCAGGAAGGGAAGCGAGACTGGGACCCAGGGCGTTCTGAATCTGGGAGGGGAACAGGGTCCAATCTCCCTTCAGACCTCCCTGCGAGTAGCATTCAGGGGCTTTTTTTTTTATTAAATACTTATTCTTTCGTGGGACGTGGGGGGCATCGCTGGCAAGGTGAGGGTCCACCGCTCATCCCCAGTCGCCCTCCTTGAACTGAGAGGCCTGCTGGGCCATTTCATGGCCTGCGGGAGTCACGTAAGGGCAGGCAGACTTCCTTCCCTAAAGGGGGACATGAGTGTGAACCAGATGGGTTTTTTTTTTTACCACCATCGATGCCGGTCGTCACGGTCCCCGTGACTGAAACTGGCTTCACAGTTTCAGATTTCATGGATCGGATTTAAATTCCACTGGTTGCCGTGGGAGGGAGTCGAACCCAAGTCTCATCCCCCCCACCCCCACCACCCCCCACCCCGGAGCATTAACCCGGGGCCCCCTGATTACTAGCCCAGTGACATGACCACTCCGTCATCACCTCCCCCCATAATTCTGACTCGGCATTCTCAGTCAGGGCTTCGGCGGTGGGGGAGGATGGGGGGGAGGCATAGGGGAGTCCCCTCCCAAGTCACTGCCCAGGCTCAGGGCTCGTCCCCCACTGCCCCCCCCCACCCCACCCCACCCCACACCCCCTCAAACGTCCAAGTTTAGGGGTATCCCCCAATCCCCCCCTCACTCCTCCCTCCTCCGCCACCCCACCCCCTCCCTCCCAACTCCACCCCACCACCCCCCCTCCCCCCTCCCCCCACACCCCCCACGATCCCCATCACCATTCCCAGATTTCGGTACCTTTGGTTGCATCCTCTCCTTCCCGGTGATAAACTCGTAGCTCCCCGAGGCGGCCTTGGCGATGCCTTTGATGAGATCAGTCGAGGCCCCCTGGCCAATCCCGAAAGAAAAGCACCTTGGGAAGTGGGGGGGGGGGGAGGGGGAAAGAATCAGGCAGTTCAGAGGAGAGCGGCAGGGTTTATGTGGGCGGGGGAAAGGTGGGGGGGGGGGGGCGAGGGTGGGTGGAGACTCGATGGTGAGGCCTTCTCTCTGCTTCTATAGCGTCAATAGGGGGCTTTCACTGCCGCGGTGCATTCTGGGATAGAACCCCACCCTCTCCACTGCCTTTTTCCTGCTGGCACGTTATACACAACCACGCTTGAACCGCGCCCCCCACCCCCCCAAAACCCACCACCCTCCCTCCCTGCGCCCACTTTCACCCCCTCAGTGAACAGGATTCGCAGCTGGTGAAGCAGCAGGTGGTCCAGTCGCCGCGTAGGATTCGACGGGCGCACAGCAAGATCCCGCCAACAGCAAGGTGGCGGCGATCAGGTCACCTGATGGTCGAGGGTTAAATGTTGGGCTCAGGACACTGGGGAGGACTCTTCCCCTTCCACCGCTTTCGCTGTCACCCTTCCCACCCCCACCCTCACCCCACCGGGGTGGGGGGGGGAGAGAGAGGACGGGCACGCGCCCCCTCGGCTTCACCTTCCCTCAACAGGCGGATCCTCTGGCGAGGCCCCAGCACTGGCCCCTTGAGGGGCTGGCCCTGGAGCGCGGAGTCCCTGCGCTGGGGACTCCAGCCCGCGTTGTCCTGAGGGTCCGAAGAGGGCTGAGAGGCCAGCGGGAGGTCAAGGGTGAGGGCGAGGGCGGGCGCTTTCGGGAGCACTAGAGGAGACGTCAGGGTGAAGAACGGGAGGGGTGGTGGTGGGAGCGGGGAGAGTCGGCGGGCGGTGGGGGGAGGGGGGGTAGTCGGGAGGAGGTCGGGAGGAGGTCGGTCGAGGCCGGGGGGGGGGGGAACGCGCCTTCGCCCCACACCTGGGAAACGTTTTGGCAGGGCCGGCGGAGAGGCAGAGACAGGAGTTAACGTCTTGAGTCCGTGTGACCCTTCCTCAGGACTGATGGGAGGTCAGAACATGAAGGGTTTTAAGCTGTTGTAGAAAGGTCAGGGGTGGGGGGGGTGGGGGGGCGGGAGGGGTTTGGTGGGGGGTGGTTGTGGGGGGGGGGACACTTGGGCAGGAGGGGGGAGGGTCAGGGATAGGTTATAGAGGGCAGGGAAGATCAAATGACTGTCATGGAACCAGGGGCAAAGGGAATGTAGTGGCGATAGCGGTCAAGAAACAAAGCGCTCGAAAGGAGGAGGTGTTAATAGCGGAATGAAGGCCAGCGCCGGCCGAAGGCAAAGGGCGTGAGCACAAGGTACGAGCCGAGGCTCGTCGGTGGGGAGGCGCAAACGCAAAATGGAGGGCCGCGGTTCTCCAAAGCACCAGCAGCGCTTCGCTTTTACCTTCATCCGCTTCCGCCCCACCCGGGGTGCCCACTTGCAGGCACACGTCGGAACAGCTTTGGGCGTAGCCCTCCCACCCCACCCCACGGCCCATCCCCCCCCCACCACCATCCCCCGACACACGGGCTCTCGTTACCTGTGACTGGGGGCGTGCTTCCGAACCTCGGTGATCACCGCCTTTGTATTCGACACCTCGCCGTCGGTGAAAACAAAGAGCTGGAAAAGCCAAGGGGGAGGGTGGGGGGGGGTTGCGGTGGTGGGGGTGGGGGTTGGGGTTGTGGGGGGGGAAGAGGTTAGTGGGGAGGGTGTGTGGCCGTGACATTGCGCATCAGTGTTGGGGAGTGTCTGCTTGCTCCGCCCCACCCCACCCTCCCCCCCCACCATCCGCTGTCCCGGGACACGCCCGAGCCCACCCCCACCAACCCCCTCACCCCTCTTCCGGCCTCTTACTGCTTAAAGCATTCGGGCCATTCAGAAGCATGTCCCCACCCTGCCCTTTCCCTGCTCGGCCCTGAGTCCGTTTACCAACGATGAAATCAAATCGCCACAGCTTTCGATTCCTTTCTCACCTTGTAAATTCTTTTCCACGGTACGTGGGGGCATTGTGGGTGAGACCCCAGCATCTGTTGCCCACCTCCTTCCCCCCACCCACCTCCATCCCTAATTGACCCCCCTTGAAGGGAGTGGCTCGCTCGGGCGTATCTGAGGGGTGTTTGAGCGTCAACCACACGTTGCTGGGGGTCCGGAGTCACGTGTAGGCCGGACCGGGTAAGGATGGAGGATTTCCAGATTAGTGAACCAGATGGGGTTTTTTTTCTCACAGCCATCAATGACGGTGGTCACGGTCCCCGTGACTGAAACTGGCTTCATGATTCTGGATTTTAATTAATTGAATTTAAACTGCGCCGGCTGCCCCACGGAGGGAGGGCGGTGCAGATTCACCGGAACAACACCTGGGCTCCCGAGGGTTCAGTCCCGAGAGGAGATTCCACCCGCTCGGGTCCCAATCCCTGGAATTCAGAAGGGCAAAGGGGTGTTCTGACTGAAATTTTCAAGAGATATCACGGGAACTGATGGGATAGAGAGAGGGGGGGGAGAGACGGGGGGAGAGAGAGGGGGGGAGAGGGAGGGGGGGAGAGACAGGGAGAGAGACAGAGAGAGAGACAGAGAGAGACAGAGAGGGAAACAGAGAGAGAGAGGAAGACAGAGAATGAGAGACAGAGAGTGAGAGAGAGAGACATAGAGAGGCAAAGAGAAAGACAGAGAGAGAGAGAGAAACAGAGAGAGCGACAGAGAGGGAGACAGAGAGAGGGAGACGGAGAGAGAGAGAGAGAGAAAGAGAGAGACAGACAGATAGAGAGACAGAGAGAGAGAGAGAGAGACAGAGGGAAACAGAGAGGGAAACAGAGAGAGAGAGGGAGACAGAGAATGAGAGACAGAGAGTGAGAGACATAGAGAGAGGCACAGAGAGAGACACAGAGAGAGAGAGAGAAACAGAGAGAAAGACAGACAGAGAGGGAGACAGAGAGAGGGAGACGGAGAGAGAGAGAGAGAGACAGAGAGTGACAGAGAGAAAGCGACAGAGGGAAAGAGACAGAGAGAGAAAGAGAGAGACAGACAGGTAGAGACAGAGAGAGACAGAGAGTGAGAGAAAGAGACAGAGAGAGAGAGGCAGAGAGAGAGAGAGAGAGGGACAGAGAAAAAGAGGCAGAGAGAGAGAGACAGAGAGAGACAGGGACAGAGAAAAAGAGAGAGAGAGAAGGTATTTCAGCTGGTTGGGGGAGTTTGGACATTTTCCTTTATTCTTTCACAGGACGTGGGCGTCACTGGCGAAGCCCCAGCATCTGTTACCCATGCCGAATTGCCCCTTGAACTGAATGGCTCACTCGGCCATTACAGAGGGGGGCAAGTTAAGGAGTCAACCATGTTGTTTTGGGGGGGGGGTTGGGTGGGGAAGGGTCTGGAATCAGGCACGTAGTCCAGACTGGGTAAGGACGGCAGGTTTCCCTTCCCTAAAGGGGAACGTGAGCGAACCAGATGGGGTTCTTTTAACGACAATCGATGACGGTTGTCACGGAGCACGTGACTGAAACTGGCTTCATGATTCCAGATTTTTATTAAATTGAATTTAAATTCCATCGCCTGCCCCGTGGGTGGGATTTGAACCCTTTCCCCACCCCCTACCCCGAGAGTGTTAGCCAGGGGCACCTGGATGACTCGTCCACTGACATCACCACAAGGTCACCATCTAACTCACATGACCCTAGATATTCGTATCAGACAATATGATAAATGAGGAAAGCATCTTTGTTTTAGGAGTGAAGGTTGTTGGTGGGAGCGGGGGGAAATGTTGCCTCTTGACAGTGGTGGGGGTTGGAAACTGGCTCTATTCAGATGACCGAATTGTTAGCAAATCTTCCGGCGCCAACAAGATCGGGTTCAGCGATGCCCTGGCAGGTTCATTCTCAGCCCTTACCTGCCGCGGGTGCCCGGCTTTACAAGACTTGCTGTAAATGGCGGTGAGGGGCTGGAGGATCTCTGTGCCGCCCATGTCTGCGTCCAGACCCTTCAGTTCCTCCAGCGCCTTCTGCATCGACTCCTGATTGTACTCGACACTCTCGCTACACGAGAGAGCGAAAGAGAGAGAGAGAGAGAGACAATAATGAGAGGGTATCACTGAATAAACAGTGACTCTGTACAGTTACACAGTCAGTCATCCTCACCACGCTGAATAAACAGTGACTCTGTACAGTTACACAGTCAGTAATCCACACCCTGCTGAATAAACAGTGACTCTGTACAGTTACACAGTCAGTCATTATCACCATGCTGAATAAACAGTGATTCTGTACAGTTACACAGTCAGCAATCCTCACCCTGCTGAATAAATTTTCTCAGTACAGTTACACAGTCAGTAATCCTCACCCTGCTGAATAAACAGTGACTCTGTACAGTTACACAGTCAGTAATCCTCACCCTGCTGAATAAACAGTGTCTCTGTACAGTTACACAGTCAGTCATCCTCACCCTGCTGAATAAACAGTGTCTCTGTACAGTTACACAGTCAGTCATCCTCATCCTGCTGAATAAACAGTGTCTCTGTACAGTTACACGGTCAGTAATCCTCACTCTGCTGAATAAACAGTGACTCTGTACAGTTACACAGTCAGTAATCCTCATCGTGCTGAATAAACAGTGACTCTGTACAGTTACACAGTCAGTAATCCTCACCCTGCTGAATAAACAGTGTCTCTGTACAGTTACACAGTCAGTCATCCTCACCATGCTGAATAAACAGTGACTCTGTACAGTTACACAGTCAGTAATCCTCACCCTGCTGAATAAACAGTGACTCTGTACAGTTACACAGTCAGTAATCCTTACCCCGCTGAATAAACAGTGTCTCTGTACAGTTACACAGTCAGTCATCCTCACCATGCTGAATAAACAGTGACTCTGTACAGTTACACAGTCAGTCATCCTCATCCTGCTGAATAAACAGTGACTCTGTACACTTACACAGTCAGCAATCCTCACCCTACTGAATAAACAGTGACTCTGTACAGTTACACAGTCAGTCATCATCACCATGATGAATAAACAGTGATTCTGTACAGTTACACAGTCAGCAATCCTCACCCTGCTGAATAAATTTTCTCAGTACAGTTACACAGTCAGTAATCCTCACCCTGCTGAATAAACAGTGACTCTGTACAGTTACACAGTCAGTAATCCTCACCCTGCTGAATAAACAGTGTCTCTGTACAGTTACACAGTCAGTCATCCTCACCCTGCTGAATAAACAGTGTCTCTGTACAGTTACAGTCAGTCATCCTCACCCTGCTGAATAAACAGTGTCTCTGTACAGTTACACGGTCAGTAATCCTCACTCTGCTGAATAAACAGTGACTCTGTACAGTTACACAGTCAGTAATCCTCACCTTGCTGAATAAACAGTGACTCTGTACAGTTACACAGTCGGTAATCCTCATCCTGTTGAATAAACAGTGACTCTGTACAGTTACACAGTCAGTAATCCTCACCCTGCTGAATAAACAGTGACTCTGTACCGTTACACAGTCAGTAATCCTCACCCTGATGAATAAACAGTGACTCTTTACAGGTACACAACACAGTTTAGTGTGAAGAGCAACAGCGGACTCACGAGGTCACTGTTTTAACTGGGACGCTGGGATTCAGGGTTTATCGGTCTGTCTTCCCCAGGCCTTCCCACCCTCGTCAATCCCCCACGACTCCCCACCCAGCACACCCTTCCTTCCACCTCAACCCCCTTTCTTTCAATCGAGAGATAACAACTTGGCGTCGTTCAGGGTCGCCATCTGACCGGCTGGTTCTTCATCCCATCCACCATCAGAGGGAGAGACACCCCTCACCCCTCTCGGCCTGATGGCCTGGTTCGACCTCATGACCCAGAGGGTCAAAGGTCAGTCCCCAGGCCTGGCCCGTCAAGGCCACCTGACCCCGTGCGAGCAATTCCGCCTGCGCCCTCCCAGGTTTCCCGCCTTAAATTCCAACTTACGGGAAGAAAGAGCTGAAGTGGCTCCCAAATCCATACACGTTGAAGAAACATCCCATGGGCAGGCTCTTGAGGAGCAGCAGTAGGGTTTCCTGTGGGAACAAACTTCCTGTTAGTCTGAGCAACAGATTCCCGTTCCAGGGTTCCCAGTCTCCACCTCTGCCGGAGAATTTCCTGATTCACCCCACACGTCACAAGGACATAAGAGCATACGGAATAGGAATAGGAGTAGACCATTCGGCCCCTCGAGCCCTGCTCCCGCTATTCAATAAGATCATGGCCGATCTTGTGTTTCGATTTCCACGTTCCACTCACCTTCGAATCCCTTCACAGAAGGCTAGAATCACAGAATCTCACTCGGTGCAGAACAGGCCCTTCGGCCCATCGAGTCTGCACCGACACGTGACAAACTCCTGACCCTACCTACCAAATCCCATTGACCAGCGCTCGGCCCCATAGCCTTGAATGTTAGGACGTGCCGAGTGCTCATCCAGGTACTTTTTACAGGATGTGAGGCAACTCGCCTCCACCACCCTCCCAGGCAGCGCATTCCAGACCCTCACCACCCTCTGGGTAAAAAAGCTTTTCCCCTCATTCCCCCCTAAACCTCCTGCCCCTCACCTTGAACTCGTGTCCCCTTGTGACTGACCCTTCAACTAAGGGGAACAGCTGCTCCCTATCCACCCTGTCCATGCCCCTCATAATCTTATACACCTCGATCAGGTCACCCCTCAGTCTTCTCTGCTCCAACGAAAACAACCCAAGTCTATCCAACCTCTCTTTATAACTTAAATGTTTCATCCCAGGCAACATCCTGGTGAATCTCCTCTGCACCCCCTCCAGTACAATCACATCCTTCCTATAATGTGGCGACCAGAACTGCACACAGTACTCCAGCTGTGGCCTCACCAAGGTTCTACACAACTCCAACATGACCTCCCTACTTTTGTAATCTATGCCTCGATTGACAAAAGGCAAGTGTCCCATATGCCTTTTTCACCACCCCACTAACATGCCCCTCCGCCTTCAGAGATCTATGGACACACACACCAAGGTCCCTTTGTTCCTCAGAACTTCCTAGTGCCATGCTGTTCATTGAATACTTCCTTGTCAAGTTACTCCTTCCAAAGTGTAGCACCTCACACTTTTCAGGGTTAAATTCCATCTGCCACTTATCTGCCCATTTGACCATCCTGTCTATATCTTCCTGTAGCCCAAGACACTCAACCTCACTGTTAACCACCCAGCCAATCTTTGTGTCATCCGCACACTTACTAATCCTACCCCCCACATGGTCATCTATGTCATTTATATAAATGACAAATAATAGGGGACCCAGCACTGATCCCTGTGGTGTGCCACTGGACACTGGCTTCCAGTCACTAAAGCATCCTTCTGTCATTACCCTCTGTCTCCGACAACTAAGCCAATTTTGAATCCACCTTATCAAGTTACCCTGTATCCCATGTGCCTTTGCCTTCTTTATAAGTCTCCCACGTGGGACCTTGTCAAAGGCTTTGCTGAAATCCATATGAACTACATCAACTGCACTACCCCCATCTACACACCTGGTAAGCTCCTCAAAAAATTCAATCAAATTTGTTAGGCGTGACCTCCCTCTGACAAAGCTATGCTGACTATTCCTGATCAAACCTTACCTCTCCAAGGGGAGATAGATTCTCTCCTTCAGAATTTTCTCCAATAGTTTCCCTACCACTGACGTGAGACTCACTGGCCTGTAGTTCCCTGGCTTATCTCTGCAACCCTTCTTAAATAGTGGAACCACATTAGCTGTTCTCCAGTCCTCTGGCACCTCCTCCATGGCCAGAGAGGAATTAAAAATTTGGGTCAGAGCCCCTGCGATCTCCTCCCTTGCCTCCCTCAGCAGTCTGGGACACAAATCATCCGGACCTGGAGATTTGTCCACTTTTAAGCCTGCCAACATCTCCAATACCTTGTCACTCCCTATAACAGTTTGCTTAACAACCTCGCAGACTCTCTCCACGAGTTCAATACCTTCATCCTCATTCTCTTGGGTGAAGACGGATGTGAAGTATTCGTTCAATATTTTAGCGATGTACTCTGACTCCACCCACAGATTTCACCCTTGGTCCCTAATGGGCCCTACTCTTTCCATGGTTATCCTCTTCCCATTGATATACTTGTAGAATATCTTGGGATTTTCCCTACTTTTACCAGCCAGAGCTTTCTCATATCCCCTCTTTGCTCTCCTAATTGCTTTCTTAAGCTCCACCCTGCACTGTCCGTACTCCACTAACGCCTCCACTGATTTGCCTCCCTTGTACCTGCTAAAAGCCTCTCTTTTCCTTCTCACCGTAACCTGAATATCTCTGGTCATCCATGGTTCTCTGGGCTTGTTACTCCTTCCTATCACCCTAGAGGGAACATGTTGAGCCTGTACCCTCCCCATTTCCTTTTTGAACACCCCCCACTGCTCCTCTGTAGAGTTCCCCACAAGTAGCTGTTCCCAGTCTACCTTGGCCAGATCCTGCCTTATTTTACCAAAATCCACTCTCCCCCAATCCGAAACATTATTTTGCAGCTTGTCAATTTCCTTGTCCATAACAAAGCCCTTGCCACACAAGAATCCATCTACCTCCGCCTTAAAAATATTCAGCGACCCCACCTCCCCCGCCTCCTGAGGCAGAGACCCCGCTTCCCCGGCCTCCTGAGGCAGAGACCCCGCCTCCTGAGGCAGAGACCCCGCCTCCCCGCCTCCTGAGGCAGAGACCCCGCCTCCTGAGGCAGAGACCCCGCCTCCCCACCTCCTGAGGCAGAGACACCACCCCCTGAGGCAGAGACACCGCCTCCTGAGACAGAGACCCCGCCTCCTGAGGCAGAGAGTTCCAAAGTCGCACAACCTCTCAGAGAGAGAAAATATTTCTCCTCATCTCCGACCTAAAAGGGTGACCCCTCCCCGCTAATTTTAAAACAGTGACCCCCCCCCCCACCCTCCGCTAGTTCTGGACTCACCCACAAGAGGAAACGTCCTTCCCACGCCCGCCTTGTCAAGGCCGTTCAGGGTCTTGTAAACTTCAATCCAATCGCCCCTCACTCTGCTAAACTCCAGTGGGAACAAGCCCAGTCTGTCCCACCTCTCCCCATAAGACAACCCACTCATTCCGGGCGTCAATCCGGTAAACCTCCTCTGAACCGCCTCCAACGCATTTACATCCTTCCTCAAATAAGGAGACCAAAACTGCCCAAGGTATTCGAGGCGTGATCTCACCAATGCCCTGCACAACTGAAGCAGATCGTCCTCACTTTTATGTTCAATCCCTCTCATAATAAAAGATAGAGTTCCATTAGCCTTCTTAATGACTTGCTGCACCTCCAGACTAACTTTTTGTGACTCATGTACGAGAACACCCAGATCCCTCTGCACCTCAGAACTATGCAGCCGTTCTCCATTTAAGTAATACTCTGCTTTTTTATTGTTCCTGCCAAAGTGAACAACGTCACATTTTCCCACATTAAACTCCATTTGCCACATCTCTGTCCGCCCACTGACTCAACCTATCGACATCCATCCGCAAACTCCTCGTGTCCTCTTCACAACACACTTACCTACCAATCTTTGTGTCATCTGCAAATTTAGCAACCATGTCTTCACTGCCCTCATCTAAGTCGCTGATGTGAATTGTAAAAAGTTGAGTCCCCAGCACAGACCCCTGTGGGACTCCACTCGTCACATCCTGCCATTCAGAAAAAAACCCACTTATGCATACTCTCTGTTTTCTGCCAGCCAGCCAATCTTCTATCCATGCTAATATGTTACCTCCCCACAACGTGAGATTTTATTTTCCTTAATAAACTTTGAGGTGGCACCTTAACCATCACCCTGCTGAAAAAACAGTGACTCTGTACAGTTACACAGTCAATAATCCTCACCCTGCTGAATAAATTTTCTCAGTGCAGTTACACAGTCAGTAATCCTCACCCTGCTAAATAAACAGTGACTCTGTACAGTTACACAGTCAGTAATCCTCACTCACTGAATAAACAGTGACTCTGTACAGTTACACAGTCAGTAATCCTCACTCACTGAATAAACAGTGACTCTGTACAGTTACACAGTCAGTAATCCTCACCCTGCTGAATAAGCAGTGAATCTGTACAGTTAGACAGTCAGTAATCCTCACCCTGCTGAATAAACAGTGACTCTGTACAGTTACACAGTCAGTAATCCTCACCCTGCTGAATAAACAGTGACTCTGTACAGTTACACAGTCAGTAATCCTCACCCTGCTGAATAAGCAGTGACTCTGTACAGTTAGACAGTCAGTAATCCTCACCCTGCTGAATAAACAGTGACTCTGTACAGTTACACAGTCAGTAATCCTCACTCTGCTGAATAAACAGTGACTCTGTACAGTTATACAGTCAGTAATCCTCACCCTGCTGAATAAACAGTGACTCTGTACAGTTACACAGTCAGTAATCCTCACCCTGCTGAATAAACAGTGACTCTGTACAGTTACACAGTCAGTAATCCTCACTCTGCTGAATAAACAGTGACTCTGTACAGTTACACAGTCAGTAATCCTCACCCTGCTGAATAAATAGTGACTCTGTACAGTTACAGTCAGTAATCCTCACCCTGCTGAATAAACAGTGACTCTGTACAGTTACACAGACAGTAATCCTCACCATCCTGAATAAACAGTGACTCTGTACAGTAAGACAGTCAGTAATCCTCACCCTGCTGAATAAACAGTGACTCTGTACAGTTACACAGTCAATAATCCTCACCCTGCTGAATAAATAGTGACTCTGTACAGTTACAGTCAGTAATCCTCACCCTGCTGAATAAACAGTGACTGTACAGTTACACAGTCAATAATCCTCACCCTGCTGAATAAATTTTCTCAGTGCAGTTACACAGTCAGTAATCCTCAATCTGTTGAATAAAGAGTGACTCTGTATAGTTGCACAGTCAGTAATCCTCACCGTTCAATAAACAGTGACTCTGTACAGTTACACAGTCAGTAATCCTTACCCTGCTGAATAAACAGTAACTCTGTACAGTTACACAGTCAGTAATCCTCACCCTGCTAAATAAACAGTGACTCTGTACAGTTACATAGTCAGTAATCCTCACCCTGCTGAATAAACAGTGAATCTGTACAGTTACACAGTCAGTAATCCTCACCCTGCTGAATAAACAGTGACTCTGCACAGTTACACAGTCAGTAATCCTCACCGTGCTGGATGAACATCGGCTGCACGTATCTTCCTCTGATTTTAATTGGCGCAATGCTTTGGCATTTGTGTCCACACACCGCTCACTAGGAGGCTCGACCCTGTGCTATCCCAGCGTGGCCATTCCTTTTCCGCAGGTTACGCCAGGTCGTCTCTCACCGGAGGGTGGGCACCGACAGGAGTCAGGAACACCTGACTCACCTGCCAACCCCTGGACACGGACGCCAGGCCCACCTGCTTCTTTCTTTAATCAAAATGAAGCCCACATGAGGAGCCCGGACTCCCTGAGTGAGCTTAACCTGGGGAGCCTGGACAGTAGCGGGCCTGAAAGACTCGTAACGGGCTCGGAGGGTCCTCGACCGGTTTGAAACAAAATTGCGAGCGGTGCTTTTAACCAGTTTTTCCACTGAGCCACTGGCCTTCTCCTCAGGTCGCGCTGCAGCCAATCCGTTCAGAGCGGTGCGCTGCATGCACCTGTGTGCCCGTACAGTGCTGTACCATCGCCAGGTCGCTAACGGAACGCTGATTTTTAAAATTAACTTTACTGCAGACCGACACGACTTTGTTAGATGTCCTTCCTGGGGTAAGGTCACATCTGTAGTGAAGTGGGAAGGTTTTTAGGGCCCGGTCCAGGACAGGCGGTGGGAGCATGGTTAAGTTCCATTAAGGTTGGTAGGGAGCTCGCTCACTGAGGAAAGCCGGAACACTGTGACCGTATGCGGGATGGGTGACAGGACCGTGTGAGAACACGGCTTTGGAATGTGTTTTTGATTAATTCACTCGCAGGATGCGGGTGTTGCTGGGCCGGGCCCAGCATTTGTTGCCCCCATCCCCCTAATTGCCCCCTTGAGAAGGTGGTGGTGGGTGAGCCGCCTTCTTGAGCTGCTGCAGTCCCCTGTGGTGTAGGTACACCCACCGCGCTATTAGGGAGGGAGTTCCCAGGAGGTGGAACTTCCAGGTGGTGGTGTTCCCCGTGCGTCTGCTGCCCTCGTCCTTCTAGATGGTAGAGGTCATGGGTTTGGAAGGTGCTGTCGAAGGAGCCTCGGTGAGTTGCTGCAGTGCATCTTGTAGATGGTACACACACTGCTGCCGCTGTGCGTCGGTGATGGAGGGAGTGAATGTTGGTGGATGGGGTGCAGATCGAGCGGGGGCTGCTTTGTCCTGGACGGTGTCGAGCTTCTTGAGTGTTGTGGGAGCCGCACTCATCCAGGCAAGTGGGGGGAGTGTCCCATCACACTCCTGACTTGTGCCTTGTAGATGGTGGACAGGCTTTGTGGGGGGAGTCAGGAAGTGAGTGACTCTCCGCAGGATTCCCAGCCTCTGACCTGCTCTTGTAGCCACAGTGTGCCCGTACAGCGCTGTACCATCGCCAGGTCGCTAACCGGAACGCTGATTTTTAAAATTAACTTTACTGCAGACCGACACGACTTTGTTAGATGTCCTTCCTGAGGTAAGGTCACATCTGTAGTGAAGTGGGAAGGTTTTTAGGGCCCGGTCCAGGACAGGCGGTGGGAGCATGGTTAAGTCCCATTAAGGTTGGTAGGGAGCTCGCTCACTGAGGAAAGCCGGAACACTGTGACCGTATGCGGGATGGGTGACAGGACCATGTGAGAACACGGCTTTGGAATGTGTTTTTGATTAATTCACTCACGGGATGCAGGTGTTGCTGGGCCGGGCCAGTTCAGTTTCTGGTCAATGGTAACCCCCAGGATGTTGATAGTGGGGGGATTCAGTGATGGAAATATCATTGAACGTCAAGGGGCGATGGTTAGATTCTCTCTTGTTGGAGATGGTCATTGCCTGGCACTTGTGTGGCGCAACTGTTACTGGCTGATTGTCAGCCTGGGTATTGTCCAGACCTTGCTGCAAACGGGACTGTCCAGGTCCCTCTACAAGGTAAGGACCTTGAAGCCCTGAGATAAGAGACAGTCGAACACTGACGGATTTCAAAAACATTACACGATGGTGAAAGATAACTGGTCGGTCAAGGAACGTATGCTCAGGCGTGGGGGCTGTGGATGATTGGAGTGAGTAGTGGGGGGGGGGGGGGTGCCTGGGGTTGGGGTGGTGGGGTGCGGGGGCAAAGGTTAATTGTACAAGAGCCAGCACAAAACCTGGTTCCTGTACAGCTGAGGGGTCAAAGTCCGGAGACAAGAACAGATAAGACAAGAGACAAGGGAAAGAAGCCTGAAGATAAAAAGATCAAAGCTGCATGCGTGCTCTCTGCTGTCCAGGTATTGACACAGATGCTATAAACTGCATTAAACTGCAAATCACTGCCTGAGTTTATGGTTACAATTGACCCGAAAACTTCATAAACCCATTTTGACCCTTTGTCCCGATAAATTTCAAGTTGCAACCAAGCTTTGTTACCCGGTCTGTCTCGGCCTGAAAAGGGGTCGCGAGACCCCCAAATCCTGACATTTCCCTTTTTATTTTTCTCTATTTCTGTTGGACTGTGGATTTAAAACTACAATGGCTGCAGTGTGAAAGGCATGCCTACTGGAACCATCACAAGATGACAAAAAAAAATAAGGAAGAGGGAGAAAATAAGGGTAAACTAGCAAGTAACGCAAAAGTGGACAGTAAGAGTTTCTTTAAATATGTAAAAAGGAAGAGGGTGGCTAAAGTGAACATAAGTCCCTTAGAGAATGAGGCTGGGGAAATGATAATGGGGAACCAAGAAATGGCAGAGGAGTTGAATAAATACTTTTCTTCAGTTTTCACAGTAGAACATACTAATAGCTCTCCAAAAATACTAAATAATTATGGGGCAGAAGCGGGGGGGTAGGAAATAAACACAATAATTATCACTAGAGAAAAAGTACCTGGGAAACTAATGGGGCTGAAAGCCGATAAGTCCCCTGGACCTGATGGGTTGCATCCTAGGATATTAAAGGAAGTAGCTGCAGAGATGGTGGATGGGTTGGTAATAATCTTCCAAGAACCCTTAGGTTCCGGAAAAGTCCCAGAGGATTGGAAAACTGCCAGTGTAACACCCTTATTCAAAAAGGGAGGGAGACAATAAACAGGTAACTCTAGGTCAGTTAGCTTAACATCCGTCATTGGCAAACTGTTGGAGTCTATTATAAAGGATGTAATAATGCAAAATCTAATCAAGCAGAGTTAGCATAATTTCATGAAGGGGAAATCATGCCTGACAAATTTATAAGAATTCTTTGAAGAGGTAACAAGTAGTATATATAATGGGGAACCAGTAGATGTAATATATTTGGGTTTCCAGAAAGTGTTCGATAGTGTTCTGCACATAAGGCTACTTAATAAGATAAAAGCCTATGGTTTTGAGGATAGTATATTAGGATCGATGGAGGATTGGCTAACTAATAGAAGACAGAGAGTTGGGATAAGGGGGACATCTTGGGGATGGCAACCTGTAACCAGTGGAATGCCACAGGAACCAGTGCTGGGGCTACAATTATTTACAATACATACTAGAGGCCTGGATGAAGGAAGTGAATGTACGATCGCCAAGTTTGCAGATGACACAAAAATAGGTGGAAGGCAAGTGATGAGGATGACACAAAGAGTCTACAGAGGGATATAGACAGCTTAGGTGAGTGGGCAAAAACTTGGCAGGTGGAATATAATGTGGGAAAGTGTGAGGCAGGAAGAACAGAGGAGCTGAATATTATTTAAATGGAGAAAGACTGCAGAAAGCTGCAGCACAGAGGGGTTTGGGGTCCTCGTGCATGAATCACAAAAAGCTACCATACAAGTTCAGCAGGTAATAGGGAAGGCAAATGGAATGTTGGCCTTTATTTCAAAGGGCGTGGTGTATAAAAATAGGGAAGTCTTGCTAAAACTATACAAGGCACTAGTTAGACCACACCTAGAATATCTAAGGAAGGATATACTGGCATTGGAGGCAGTCCAGAGAAGGTTCACTAGGTTGATGCCGGGCGTGGAGGGATTTTCTCATGAGGAGAGGTTGAGTTGGTTGGGCCTGTACTCACTGGAGCTTAGAAGAATGAGAGGCGACCTTATTGAAACATATAGGATTCTTAGGGGGCTTGACAGGGTAGATGCTGAGAGGTTGTTTCCCCTTGTGGGAGAGTCTAGGACCAGAGGGCATAATCTCAGAGTAAGGGGTCACCCATTTAAACCAGAGATGAGGAGGAATTTCTTCTCTCAGAGGGTAGTCAATCTGTGGAATTCTTTACCGCAGAGGGCTGTAGAAGCAGGGTCATTAAATATATTTACGGCTGAGATAGACAGATTTTTAATCAGTAAGGGAATCAAGGGACAAGGCAGGGGAATGGAGTTGAGGATTATCAGATCGGTCATGATCTCATTGAATGGCGGGGCAGCCTCGATGGGCCAAATGGCCTACTTCTACTCCTACATGTTATGGTCTAACAGGATGAGTGCCAGAAAGGAGTCCTGGACCAAGTGAGCTGCCTGATGACAGCATTTTAATTGGCCTCTGACCAGGTGACTGGGTTCTTGTGTGGTAGCAATGTAGCAGGAAGCTCCTGGCCTGCAAAAAGAAAACATCTAAAATCTCTTTTCCTCATATCTCTATAAAGTCTCTGAGGAAACCCCAATAAAAAGGAAAAGAGGGAAAGTCACTGTTAGAGACATTGAAAGGCAAGTGCTCAACCAGTGAGCTAAATGCTGAAAGTGCTAGAAGACCACCTCGTGTTGTCAACAAAGGACTGAAAGGAATTTGGAAAACATCAGTCAAAATCAACCCATCGAATCCCGTACTCCAGAATTGGTGCTATTGAACTGTTTTATCCCACCCTTAAAATCCATGTTTTCATGTGTCTTATGTGTGTGTGTATATGTGTGTGTGTGTCTGTGTTTGTGTGTGTGTATGTGTTTGTGTGTGTGTGTGTATGTGTTTGTGTGTATATGTGTTTGTGTGTGTGTGTGTGTGTTTGTGTGTGTGTATGTGTTTGTGTGTGTGTGTGTATGTGTTTGTGTGTATATGTGTTTGTGTGTGTGTGTGTGTGTATGTGTTTGTGTGTGTGTATGTGTTTGTGTATATATGTGTTTGTGCGTGTGTGTGTACTTGTGTGTGTTTGTGTGTATGTTTTTGTGTGTGTATGTTTTTTTGCATGTGTTTGTGTGTATGTGTTTGTGGCTGTGTGTGTGTATGTATTTGTGTGTTTGTGTGGGTGTTCGTTTGTGTGTGTGTGTGTGTGTGTGTGTGTGTGTGTATGTGTGCGTGTGTACGTGTGTGTGTATGTGTGTGTATAAGTGCATCTTTGCGTGTGTGTATAGGAATTTAAGAAGGGGGTAGAGTTTAAGTTATACTGTTAAAATTTAGCAGTTCATATTTCTTTCTTTAGCCACTGGTTAACGCCAGTTTGTTCAACAAACACTGATTTACTTATTAAGCACACAAACCCCGGTGCTCGTATTCTGTTCGCCTCAATAAAACCGTGAGGTAGAACTGGGACAACCTGGCGCTTTGGTCAAACCTTTCCATGTTTGGTGCGGCTAAGGGGAACAGTGGGGCTCGATACCGTGGCGAGACGCCGCCATGGATGACGCACGGGCGGAGAAGCCAGTACCCGGCCTCCCGCCCTCCCCTGGCAGCCCCGAGCACAGCTCGTTCCCTAACCCCGCCCTGCACTGCCAGGGCGCTGGGGGTTTCCTGGACAGCTGACACCACCTGGGAGCGGAGGGCAGCTGGGCACCGTATCTCCAGCATTAGCCAGAGAGGTCAAGCCCAGTCTGAAATGGAAAGCTCGCTTCCCAGTCAATGCCACCGCCTCGCTCTCACCACGAGGTTTCAGGTGGCACTGAGTCCTTCCGTCATGATTTCACCCTCTCTCTCCCCTCCGACTAGATTACCCCACCCTCACCCCATCGCAAACACTCCCACCCACCTGCCAGCCTCTCCCCCAGCCTGCCCCCCCCCACCCCACCCTCCCCCCCAACCACCCCCGGCAACCCCGACCGATTTTACCTTGGCGCTTTGGATGCGGGTGGGTCCACCCTGCTTATCGGACATCGCACCGCCCATGCTTCCAGAACGATCCAACAGGAAGATGAACTCCCCAGAAGCGACCTGGGGAGATTGCTCAGGAAAACTGGGATAGACGTTGACCATAATGGTGGGGTCTCCCATCAGGGTCCCTGGCAAAAGAGCAAACAGGGCTAAACAGGAGCAGGACTGAAGGTTCACGAAAACACGAGTGTTGGCTCCCGCCCTCCAGTTGACCCCCGACCTCCAGGTGACCCGCTCCGAACCCAGGGAATCACGCAGGTCAAAGCGTGGCAGAACCTATCCCACACATCCCTCCCCAAGTCCAAATATGACCCAAACCCAGCCTCTCCCTGCATTTGACACCAATCCAAACCAATCCCTAGCCCAGCCTCTCCCTCTATCTAACACTGATCCAAACCTCTCCCTAACCCAGCCTCTCGCTCTATCCGACACCCATCCAAACCTCTCCCTAACCCAGCCTCTCCCTCTATCCTACACCAATCCAAACCTATCCCTAACACAGCCCCTCCCTCTATCCTACACCCATCCAAACCAATCCCTAGCCCAGCCTCTCTCTGTATCCTACAGCCATCCAAACCTATCCTTAACCCAGCCTCTCGCTCTATCCGACACTGATCCAAACCTCTCCCTAACTCAGCCTCTCCCTCTATCTAACACTGATCCAAACCTCTCCCTAACCCAGGCTCTCCCTCTATCCAACACTGATCCAAACCAATCCCTAACCCAGCCTCTCCCTCTATCTAACACTGATCCAAACCAATCCCTAACCCAGCCTCTCCCTCTAACACTGATCCAAACCAATCCTTAACCCAGCCTCCCCCTCTATCTAACACTGATCCAAACCTCTCTCTAACCCAGCCCCTCCCTCTATCCAACACTGATCCAAACCTCTCTCTAACCCAGCCTCTCCCTCTATCTAACACTGATCCAAACCTATCCCTAACCCAGCCTCTCCCTCTATCTAACACTGATCCAAACCTCTCCCTAATCCAGCCTCTTCCACCGTCCTCCAGCCAGTGCATAAAATGAAAGCAAAATACGGCAGATGCTGGAAACCTGAAATAAAACCAACTAGAAACGCTGAACCAGCAGCAGGTCTGGCAGAATCAACAGAGCGAGAAATAGAGGCCAGTCCGAAAATACTTCAGCACTGGTCAGGGAGCTGGAGTCATGTTGGACTCGAGACATTAACTCTGTTGCTCCCTGCACAGATGCTGCCAGACCTGCAGAGTTTTTTATTACTACCTGACCCAAACCCAACCTCTCCCTTCATTTCGCCCCTATCCCAGCCACACACCCTCCCGCTGCCATGGCGACAGGGGTCACCGCCTTACCTGGAGCCACAGACTCCACCCCGGCCTCCACAATGGCACTCGGTGTGTGAACATTGTCGTAATATATCAGCAGTTCAACATCTTTATTGAAACTGTGTCCATCGGTCAGCGACAGCTGGGGGCAAGGAGCACAAACCAGGAATCAAAATCAGATCGGGATCCCTAACCCAGGCTCTCCCTCTATCCAACACCGATCCAAACCTCTCCCTAACCCAGCCTCTCCCTCAATCCAACACTGATCCAAACCTATCCCTAACCCAGGCTCTCCCTCTATCCAACACCAATCCAAACCTATCCCTAACCCAGCCTCGCCCTCTATCTAACACGGATCCAAACCTATCCCTAACCCAGCCCTTCCTCTATCCTACACCGATCCAAACCTCTCCCTAACCCAGCCTCTCCCTCAATCCAACACTGATCCAAACCTATCCCTAACCCAGGCTCGCCCTCTATCTAACACTGATCCAAACCTATCCCTAACCCAGCCTCTCCCTCAATCCAACACGGATCCAAACCTATCCCTAACCCAGCCCTTCCTCTATCCTACACCGATCCAAACCTCTCCCTAATCCAGCCTCTCCCTCAATCCAACACTGATCCAAACCTATCCCTAACCCAGCCCTTCCTCTATCCTACACCAATCCAAACCTATCCCTAACCCAGGCTCTCCCTCTATCCTACACCGATCCAAACCTCTCCCTAACCCAGCCTCTCCCTCTATCTAACACTGATCCAAACCTATCCCTAACCCAGCCGCTCCCTCTATCTAACACGGATCCAAACCTCTCCCTAACCCAGCCCCTCCCTCTATCCAACACTGATCCAAACCTCTCCCTAACCCAGCCTCTCCCTCTATCCGACACCTATCCAAACCTATCCCTAACCCAGCCTCTCCCTCTATCTAACACTGATCCAAACCTATCCCTAACCCAGCCTCTCCCTCTATCCTACACAAATCCAAACCTCTCCCTAACCCAGCCTCTCCCTCTATCCAACACTGATCCAAACCTCTCCCTAACTCAGCCTCTCCCTCTATGTAACACTGATCCAAACCTATCCCTAACCCAGCCTCTCCCTCTATCTAACACTGATCCAAACCTTTCCCTAACCCAGCCTCTCCCTCTATCCGACACCTATCCAAACCTATCCCTAACCCAGCCTCTCCCTCTATACAACACTGATCCAAACCTCTCCCTAACTCAGCCTCTCCCTCTATCCAACACGGATCCAAACCTATCCCTAACCCAGCCTCTCCCTCTATCCAACACTGATCCAAACCTCTCCCTAACCCAGCCTCTCCCTCTATCCGACACCTATCCAAACCTATCCCTAACCCAGCCTCTCCCTCTATCCAACACTGATCCAAACCTCTCCCTAACCCAGTCTCTCCCTCTATCCAACACTGATCCAAACTTCTCCCTAAGTCAGCCGCTCCCTCTATCCAACACTGATCCAAACCTCTCCCTAACCCAGCCTCTCCCTCTATCCTACACCGATCCAAACCTATCCCTAACCCAGCCCCTCCCTCTATCTAACACTGATCCAAACCTATCCCTAACCCAGTCTCTCCCTCTATCCAACATGGATCCAAACCTATCCCTAACCCAGCCTCTCCCTCTATCCAACACTGATCCAAACCTCTCACAAACCCAGCCTCGCCCTCTATCCAACACGGATCCAAACCTCTCCCTAACCCAGCCTCTCCCTCTATCCTACACCTATCCAAACCTCTCCCTAACCCAGCCTCTCCCTCTATCTAACACCCATCCAAACCTCTCCCTAATCCAGCCCCTCCCTCTATCCTACACCGATCCAAACCTATCCCTAACCCAGCCTCTCCCACTATCCTACACCGATCCAAACCAATCCCTAACCCAGCCTCTCCCTCTATCCTACACCGATCCAAACCTATCCCTAACCCAGGCTCTCCCTCTATCCTACACCAATCCAAACCTATCCCTAACCCAGCCTCTCCCTCTATCCAACACTGATCCAAACCTATCCCTAACCAACCCTCTCCCTCTATCTAACACTGATCCAAACCTCTCCCTAACCCAGCCTCTCCCTCTATCCTACACCGATCCAAACCTATCCCTAACCCAGCCCCTCCCTCTATCTAACACTGATCCAAACCTATCCCTAACCCAGCCTCTCCCTCTATCCAACACTGATCCAAACCTCTCACTAACCCAGCCTCTCCCTCTATCCAACACGGATCCAAACCTCTCCCTAACCCAGCCTCGCCCTCTATCCTACACCGATCCAAACCTCTCCCTAACCCAGCCTCTCCCTCTATCTAACACTGATCCAAACCTCTCCCTAACCCAGCCTCTCCCTCTATCCAACACTGATCCAAACCTCTCCCTAACCCAGCCTCTCCCTCTATCCTACACCGATCCAAACCTATCCCTAACCCAGCCTCTCCCTCTATCCTACACCGATCCAAACCAATCCCTAACCCAGCCTCTCCCTCTATCCTACACCGATCCAAACCTATCCCTAAACCAGCCTCTCCCTCTATCTAACACTGATCCATACTCTCCCTAACCCAGCCCCTCCCTCTATCCTAAACCCATCCAAACCTATCCCTAAGCCAGCCTCTCCCCCTACCCGACAGCAGATATCTCCCTGAGAGAGAGGGGACTGAGAGACACCAATCAGTGAACAGATATCTCCCTGAGAGAGAGAGGACTGAGAGACACCAGTCAGTGTACAGATATCTCCCTGAGGGAGAGGGGACTGAGAGACACCAGTCAGTGTACAGATATCTCCCTGAGGGAGAGGGGACTGAGAGACAACAGTCAGTGTACAGATATCTCCCTGAGGGAGAGGGGACTGAGAGACACCAGTCAGTGTACAGATATCTCCCTGAGAGAGAGGGTTCTGAGAGACACCAGTCAGTGTACAGATAGCTCCCTGAGGGAGATGGGACTGAGAGACACCAGTCAGTGTACAGATATCTCCCTGAGAGAGAGGGGACTGAGAGACACCAGTCAGTGTACAGATATCTCCCTGAGAGAGAGGGGACTGAGAGACACCAGTCAGTGTACAGATATCTCCCTGAGAGAGGGGGGACTGAGAGACACCAGTCAGTGTACAAATATCTCCCTGAGAGAGAGGGGACTGAGAGACACCAGTCAGTGTACAGATATCACCCTGAGAGAGAGGGGACTGAGAGACACCAGTCAGTGTACAGATATCTCCCTGAGAGAGAGGGGACTGAGAGACACCAGTCAGTGTACAGATATCTCCCTGAGAGAGAGGGGACTGAGAGACACCAGTCAGTGTACAGATATCACCCTGAGAGAGAGGGGACTGAGAGACACCAGTCAGTGTACAGATATCACCCTGAGAGAGAGGGGACTGAGAGACACCAGTCAGTGTACAGATATCTCCCTGAGGGAGAGGGGACTGAGAGACACCAGTCAGTGTACAGATATCTCCCTGAGAGAGAGAGGGGACTGAGAGACACCAGTCAGTGTACAGATATCTCCCTGAGAGAGAGGGGACTGAGAGACACCAGTCAGTGTACAGATATCTCCCTGAGAGAGAGGGGACTGAGAGACACCAGTCAGTGTACAGATATCTCCCTGAGAGAGAGGGGACTGAGAGACACCAGTCAGTGTACAGATATCTCCCTGAGAGAGAGGGGACTGAGAGACACCAGTCAGTGTACAGATGTCTCCCTGGGAGAGAGAGGGACTGAGAGACACCAGTCAGTGTACAGATATCTCCCTGAAGGAGAGAGGACTGAGATGCACCAGTCGGCGTATCGATACCTCCAAATGGGATAAGAGGAAAATCCCTGTGGGATGCTGGAAATCTGAAGTAAAAACAGAAAGTGCCGGAAATGCTCAGCCGGACCCTGGAGAGAGCCACAGAGTTAACGTTGAGCGTCCACGTGGCTCTTCATCAGACCTCGGGAGGGAGCTATCTCCCTGAGGAAGGGAATGGGAAAGGTTCACTCTGCTTCTCTCACCACAGCCGCCACCTGACCCGCTGAGCAAGGTCGGCCTTTCGGGATAAGCTTCGCTGGCCGAGCTGTCCCCTCGCTCCCCCGCAGGCCCGCCTCCCGACGCTGGCATCCACCCCCTTCCACCGAACCGACCCCCCCCCACCCCCCCCACTCCATCCCCCCCAACCCCACTTCTCACCTCGGCCGCCGTCTTGTCCGGACTCAGGTACTTCAGGGGGCTCAGGCCGCAGTTGGATTGGACGCGGGAGACCCCCAGCGGGCTCCGGACCTGGGCCTTGAGCGCCAGCGTGTAGGGCGGGCCGAGCGCCCGCGGGATGTCCTCGGTCACGCCGGGGGCCCGGGCATCTGAGGTCGGGAGGGTGGGGGGGGTGGGAGGTGGGGGGAGGGTGGGGGGGGATTTGGGGGTCGGTGGGGGGGGGGGAGGTGGAGTCAACGTTTCGCACGTTTAGGTTGCAGACCAGGTTACTCCACCGCCTCCCCGCGACCCCCAATGCCCCACTTTTGCTCCCAGAACTTGAAGCCTGTTTCATGCATTGCACCCCTTCCACCCCCCACACCCCCCCCCCACCACCCCCACAACCCCAACTCAGCACCCCCTGTCTGCCTTCCCTCCGGCTCCTCAGGCTGAGGGAACTTCGCCTCGGATTCCCATTCCCAGCGCGAATAGGGGTTAAGCTACGGGGGCAATTTGAGAAGGGAGCAGTCACTGAACGGCACATGGCACTAGGAAGTCCGGAGGAACAAAGGGTCCCACATGGGAGGCTTATGAAGAAGGCAAAGGCACATGGGATGCAGGGTTAAAGCAAAATACTGAGCACGCTGGAAATCCAAAACAAAAATAAAAATAAAAGTAGCTGGAAAAACTCAGCAGGTCTGACAGCATCTGCGGGGAGGAACACAGTTAAGGTTTCGAGTCCGTGCGACTCTTCAACAGAACTAAGGAATTAGAGAAATGAGGTGAAATATAAGCTGGTTTAAAGGGGGGGGGGTGGGACAGGTAGAGCTGGATAGAGGGCCAGTGTTAGGTGGAGATAACCAAAAGATGTCATAGACAAAAGGTGTTGATAGTGGTGATATTAGCTGAGGAATGTGCTGATTAAGGGTAGAAAGCAGGACGAGCAAGTAACAGATAGACCTAGTGGGGGTGGGGTTTGGCAATTATTTAGGATGGGTTGTAGAGAGAAGCCAGGAAATTACAGGCCAATGAGTCTCACGTCAGTGGTTGGGAAGCTATTGGAAAAACTTCTGAAGGAGAGAATCTATCTCCACTTGGAGAGGCAAGGTTTGATCAGGGATAGTCAGCGTGGCTTTGTCAGAGGGAGGTCACGCCTAGCAAATTTGATTGAATTTTTTGAGGAGGTGACCAGATGTGTAGATGAGGGTAGTGCAGTTGATATAGTTTATATGGATTTCAGCAAAACCTTTGACAAGGTCCCACATGGGAGACTTATAAAGATGGCAAATGCACATGGGATACAGGGTAATTTGATAAGGTGGATTCAAAATTGGCTTAGTTGTCGGAGACCGAGAGTAATGACAGAAGGATGCTTTAGTGACTGGAAGCCAGTGTCCAGTGGCGTACCACAGGGATCTGTGCTGGGTTCCTTATTATTTGTCATTTCTATAAATGACTTAGATGATTATGTTGGGGGGAGGATTAGTAAGTTTGCGGATGACACAAAGATTGGCTGGGTGGTTAACAGTGAGGTTGAGTGTCTTGAGCTACAGGAAGATATAGACGGGATGGTCAAATGGGCAGATAAGTGGCAGATGGAATTTAACCCTGAAATGTGTGAGGTTATACACTTTGGAAGGAGTAACTTGACAAGGAAGTATTCAATGAATGGCATGACACTAGGAAGTTCTGAGGAACAAAGGGACCTTGGCGTGTGTGTCCATAGATCTCTGAAGGCGGAGGGGCATGTTAGTGGGGTGCTGAAAAAGACATATGGGACACTTGCCTTTATCAATCGAGGCATAGATTACAAAAGTAGGGAGGTCATGTTGGAGTTGTATGGAACCTTGGTGAGGCCACAGCTGGAGTGCTGTGTGCAGTTCTGGTCGCCACATTATAGGAAGGATGTGATTGCACTGGAGGGGGTGCAGAGGAGATTCACCAGGATGTTGCCTGGGATGAAACATTTAAGTTATGAAGAGAGGTTGGATAGACTTGAGTTGTTTTTGTTGGAGCAGAGAAGACTGAGGGGTGACCTGATCGAGGTGTACAAGATTATGAGGGGCATGGACAGGGTGGATAGGGAGCAGCTGTTCCCCTGAGTTGAAGGGTCAGTCACGAGGGGGGGACACAAGTTCAAGGTGAGGGGCAGGAGGTTTAGGGGGCAAGTGAGGAAAAACCTTTTTTACCCAGAGGGTGGTGAGGGTCTGGAATGCGCTGCCTGGGAGGGTGGTGGAGGCGAGTTGCCTCACATCCTTTAAAAAGTACCTGGATGAGCACTCGGCACGTCCTAACATTCAAGGCTATGGGGCCGAGCGCTGGTAAATGGGATTGGGTAGGTAGGTAGGTAGGTCAGGTGTTTCTCACGTGTCGGTGCAGACTCGATGGGCCAAAGGGCCTCTTCTGGTCACCGTATGTGATTCTGTGACAGGTTGCGTGTAATGGGCTGGAACTCCATTACGTACCCAAGATGATGGGCCAGTTATTCAAAGGCGATTGAAAAGATTTGATCGGTGGCAGGGTGTAAGGGGGGGTGGGGGGGGGGGGGGGGTTGTGGGGTGAGGGGGCTATGAAGAGAAACCATTTCCCCCACCCGAGGTGGGCGATTCGACAACGAGCGAGCGTGACTCACGAATGAGCGGTTGCTCCGGGGAGAGGAGGTCCATGTGGAGCAGGGAGTCGCTTCCCACCCTCGGCGGGGGGGTGGGGAGCGCAGAGGCTCCGGGTTCTCGAGTCCCACCTCCGGACTTGGCGGCCAAGGAAAGGGGGCATTCGCGACGAGGCCGCGGAGGTCGGCTGTCGGCCCGCGAATCCCTGCCGGGTACATCTGACGGTAAAGAGCCCGGGCTGGTGGGGTGAGGTGGGGGGGGGGGTGGGGGGTTGCGGTGGGGTTAGTTTCTCTGGTCAGCCGCAGCACGGAGGGAGGCAGGCACACCGCTGCGGTGCTTCGCCGAGCGCAAAGTCGCAGGGCCAGTGGGAGCCCGCGCTCAGTCAATGCCCTCCTAGGCCTGAAGGAAGGGGGTGGAGGGCCGTTCAGGCCTGATGCCAGCCTGGGAGACAGAGCGAAGATATAGATCCACCATGATCCGGCCCAATGGCAGGGCAATCCCCCACCCCCCCCTCAAAGCTGCTAATGGCCTCCTCCTGTTCCTGTGTAACAGGCTCAAGGGGGCTGAATGGCCTCCTCCTGTTCCTGTGTAACAGGCTCGAGGGGCTGAATGGCCTCCTCCTGTTCCCTGTGTAACAGGCCTCGAGGGGGCTGAATGGCCTCCTCCTGTTCCTGTGTAACAGGCCTCGAGGGGGCTGAATGGTCTCCTCCTGTTCCTGTGTAACAGGCCTCGAGGGGGCTGAATGGTCTCCTCCTGTTCCCTGTGTAACAGGCTCAAGGGGGCTGAATGGTCTCCTCCTGTTCCTGTGTAACAGGCTTGAGGGGCTGAATGGCCTCCTCCTGTTCCTGTGTAACAGGCTCGAGGGGCTGAATGGCCTCCTCCTGTTCCTGTGTAACAGGCTCGAGGGGCTGAATGGCCTCCTCCTGTTCCTGTGTAACAGGCTTGAGGGGCTGAATGGCCTCCTCCTGTTCCCTGTGTAACAGGCTTGAGAGGGCTGAATGGCCTCCTCCTGTTCCTGTGTAACAGGCTCGAGGGAGCTGAATGGCCTCCTCCTGTTCCTGTGTAACAGGCTCGAGGGGGGCTGAATTGCCTCCTCCTGTTCCTGTGTAACAGGCTCGAGGGGCTGAATGGCCTCCTCCTGTTCCCTGTGTGACAGGCTCGAGGGGTTGAATGGCCTCCTCCTGTTCCTGTGTAACAGGCTCGAGGGGCTGAATGGCCTCCTCCTGTTCCTGTGTAACAGGCTCAAGGGAGCTGAATGGCCTCCTGCTGTTCCTGTGTAACAGGCTCGATGGAGCTGAAAGGCCTCCTCCTGTTCCCTGTGTAACAGGCTCGAGGGGGCTGAATGGCCTCCTCCTGTTCCCTGTGTAACAGGCTCAAGGGGGCTGAATGGTCTCCTCCTGTTCCTGTGTAACAGGCTCGATGGAGCTGAAAGGCCTCCTCCTGTTCCTGAGTAACAGGCTCAAGGGGCTGAATGGCCTCCTCCTGTTCCTGTGTAACAGGCCTCGAGGGGGTTGAATGGCCTCCTTCTGTTCCCTGTGTAACAGGCTTGAGAGGGCTGAATGGCCTCCTCCTGTTCCTGTGTAACAGGCTCGAGGGAGCTGAATGGCCTCCTGCTGTTCCTGTGTAACAGGCTCGATGGAGCTGAAAGGCCTCCTCCTGTTCCTATGTAACAGGCTCGATGGAGCTGAAAGGCGTCCTCCTGTTCCTGAGTAACAGGCTCAAGGGGCTGAATGGCCTCCTCCTGTTCCTGTGTAACAGGCCTCGAGGGGGCTGAATGGCCTCCTTCTGTTCCCTGTGTAACAGGCTTGATGGAGCTGAAAGGCCTCCTCCTGTTCCTGTGTAACAGGCTCGATGCAGCTGAAAGGCCTCCTCCTGATCCTGTGTAACAGGCTCGATGGAGCTGAAAGGCCTCCTCCTGTTCCTGAGTAACAGGCTCAAGGGGCTGAATGGCCTCCTCCTGTTCCTGTGTAACAGGCCTCGAGGGGGCTGAATGGCCTCCTTCTGTTCCCTGTGTAACAAGCTTGAGAGGACTGAATGGCCTCCTCCTGTTCCTGTGTAACAGACTCGAGGGGCTGAATGGCCTCCTCCTGTTCCTGTGCAACAGGCTTGAGGGGGCTGAATGGCCTCCTCCTGTTCCTGTGTAACAGACTCGAGGGGCTGAATGGCCTCCTCCTGTTCCCGTGTAACAGACTCGAGGGGCTGAATGGCCTCCTCCTGTTCCCGTGTAACAGGCTCGAGGAGGCTGAATGGCCTCCTCCTGTTCCTGTGTCACATTCTCGAGGGGGCTGAATGGCCTCCTGCTGTTCCTGAATAACAAGCTTGAGGGGCTGAATGGCCTCCTCCTGTTCCTGAGTAACAGGCTCAAGGGGCTGAATGGCCTCCTCCTGTTCCTGTGTCACATTCTCGAGGGGGCTGAATGGCCTCCTGCTGTTCCTAAATAACAAGCTCGAGGGGCTGAATGGCCTCCTCCTGTTCCTGAGTAACAGGCTCAAGGGGCTGAATGGCCTCCTCCTGTTCCCTGTGTAACAGGCTCGAGGGGCTGAATGGCCTCCTCCTGTTCCCTGTGTAACAGGCTCGAGGGGCTGAATGGCCTCCTCCTGTTCCTGAGTAACAGGCTCAAGGGGCTGAATGGCCTCGTACTGTTCCTGTGTAAATGGCTTGAGGGGGCTGAATGGCCACCTCCTGGTCCGAGAAAGTGTCAGTGCAGAGCAGAGGTTCCCAGACTGTGGCTCGCGACCCCCTACAGCGGGATCACGGGATGAGCAATGGGGGTCTTGAGTTTGGAGTGAAAAATGACGGACGCTGTGGAGTGGGTACCCAGATTTGACGGTTCTAGGATGGGCTATAAAGACCCTTTAAACGCGAGTGTTATTTATTCGGCTGGGGGCGCGGAGGCCTAATTGCTGGCTCCAACTGAGCCTGCAAAATGGTAGGTGTCCTGGTCACTGCTTGTGCCTGCAACCCTGCTGTTTGAACCCCCATCCCACTCAATAAGTCATCACCACACCATCCAGCCCAGCCCCAGCACAATTTTCACTCTGGGAGCGCACCAAGTGTGAAGCCGTAAAATGGAGTCGCAACGAGAAACATTTTGCAAGGTGAGGGAGCTTTACCCTGTATCTAACCCCGTGCTGTACCTGTCCTGGGAGTGTTTGATGGGGACGGTGTAGAGGGAGATTTACTCTGTATCTAACCCCGTGCTGTACCTGTCCTGGGAGCGTTTGATGGGGACAGTGTAGAGGGAGCTTTACTCTGTATCTAACCCCGTGCTGTACCTGTCCTGGGAGCGTTTGATGGGGACAGTGTAGAGGGAGCTTTACTCTGTATCTAACCCCGTGCTGTACCTGTCCTGGGAGCAGTTGACCCTGACCCATCCTGCCTGAACCCCCACCCCACCATAACCCCGCCCCGCACACCTAGCAGTGCGTGGGTTTTGGAGCCTCACCTGTCGGTGTGTAACGGGGGTTGAGGACAGCGGGCAGGACAAATCTCACAGCTCCGTCGGCCTCGATCGCCAGTTCCTGGACAAAGGAGAAGGAGAGGCTGGCGCTCTGAGCCGGGGGCAGGTTGCCCACCATGCAGGTGAAGATATCGCTGCTGCTGCTGTCCTCCTCCAGCAGAAAGGCCTCGTGTCCAGCGGAGACGGCATCATCGTACTCGTCCTTGGCCTGTGGGTGTGGGGTGGAGAAAAAAAGGAACAAGCTCCGCTTAGACGCACCAACTCCCCACTGCAACCCCACCTGTCCGCATCCGGCATTGCGCTCCCCCCTCCCCCGTTTCCCACCCCCCCCAACACCCACCCCACAATCAATCTCTCACTTTTTCTTTCTCCTTAATCTCGGCCACAATCCTCTTGCCGTCCACCGTGGCCTGGAAGTGGTAGACGGCCGCATCTCTGTCCATGGGGAAGACGAAGACGGCCTCCACAGGGTTGGTTTCCTCATTCCTGTACTCCAGCGACGCAGTGACATCAGCCACAAAGCCCTGCACCTCCACTACCACCGAGATACTCCTCAGGGGGACTGCAACAGGAGAGACAACAGCAGCACATGAGGGGAGGCAACGCCGGGAGCGAACAAACCCAACGCATTCTCATACACTCTCATTGAACACGATCCCAATGGACCCAAACCCCTTCCCATTCACTCCCACTATACACGATCCCAATGGACCCAAACCCCTTCCCGTTCACTCCCACTGTACACAATCCCAATGGACCCAAACCTCTTCCCATTCACTCCCACTGTACACAATCCCAATGGACCCAAACCCCTTCCCATTCACTCCCACTGTACATAATCCCAATGGACCCAAACCCTTTCCCATTCACTCTCACTGTACACAATCCCAATGGACCCAAACCCCTTCCCGTTCACTCCCACTGTACACAATCCTAATGGACCCCAACCCCTTCCCATTCACTCCCACTGTACACGATCCCAATGGACCCCAACCCCTTCCCATTCACACCTGCTGTACACAATCCCAATGGACACAAACCCCTTCCCATTCACACCTGCTGTACACAATCCCAATGGACCCAAACCCCTTCCCGTTCACTCCCACTGTACACAATCCCAATGGACCCAAACCCCTTCCCATTCACTCCCACTGTACACAATCCCAATGGACCCAAACCCCTTCCCATTCACTCCCACTGTACACAATCCCAATGGACCCAAACCCCTTCCCGTTCACGCCCACTGTACACAATCCCAATGGACCCAAACCCTTCCCGTTCACTCCCACTGTACACAATCCCAATGGACCCAAACCCCTTCCCATTCACACCTGCTGTACACAATCCCAATAGACCCAAACCCCTTCCCGTTCACTCCCACTGTACACAATCCCAATGGACCCAAACCCCTTCCCGTTCACGCCCACTGTACACAATCCCAATGGACCCAAATCCTTCCCGTTCACTCCCACTGTACACAATCCCAATGGACCAAACCCCTTCCCGTTCAGTCTCGCTGTACACAATCCCAATGGACCCAAATGCTTCCTGTTCACTCCCAATGTACACAATCCCAATGGACCCAAACCCCTTCCCGTTCACTCCCACTGTACACAATCCCAATGGACCCAAACCCCTTCCCATTCACTCCCACTGTACACAATCCCAATGGAGGCAAACCCCTTCTCGTTCATTCCCACTGTACACAATCCCAATGGACCCAAACCCCTTCCCATTCACTCCCACTGTACACAATCCCAATGGACCCAAACCCCTTCCCATTCACTCCCACTGTACACAATCCCAATAGACACATACCCCTTCCCGTTCACTCCCACTGTACACAATCCCAACTGACCCAAACCCCTTCCCGTTCACTCCCACTGTACACAATCCTAATGGGCCCAAAGCCCTTCCCATTCACTCCCACTGTACACAATCGCAATGGACCCAAACCCCTTCCTGTTCACTCCCACTGTACACAATCCCAATGGACCCAAACCCCTTCCCATTCACTCCCACTGTAGACAATCCCAATGGAGGCAAACCCCTTCACATTCACTCCCACTGTACACAATCCCAATGGACCCAAACCCCTTCCCGTTCAGTCTCGCTGTACACAATCCCAATGGACCCAAACGCTTCCTGTTCACTCCCAATGTACACAATCCCAATGGACCCAAACCCCTTCCTGTTCACTCCCACTGTACACAATCCCAATGGACCCAAACCCTTTCCCATTCACTCCCACTGTACACAATCCCAATGGACCCAAACCCCTTCCCGTTCATTCCCACTGTACACAATCTCAATGGACCCAAACCCCTTCCCATTCACTCCCACTGTACACAATCCCAATGGACCCAAACCCCTTCCCATTCACTCCCACTGTACACAATCCCAATGGAGGTAAACCCCTTCCCCAGAGAGTTACCTGTGTCTCTGGATGATTAGACCAGTGACAAAACCACCGTGCCACCATCTCCCCTTTCAACAATGAAGTTTCCACAACCCTTTAGAGGTAGAGAATTCCAAGGATGCACAACCCTTTGAGTGAAGAGATTATCTCCAGCCAAATCCCTTTGACCATTGCCAGGGTATTCAGTTCTATCTTGATTGTTTTTAAAGCCAGTTTCTCTGTGGGGTCTGTGCCAGTGCCTTGATGATCTCAACCTGTTACCTCATGCTAGTAGCCATATTAACCATTTCGTGTCACACTACTTGTCAAGTGGTTGCGCATGCCTGAGACCCTCTCTTTACCAAATATTTCCTCATGCGAGTTGCTGCTTCACATGTAACGAAGCACATCTGCAAACCCACACCGGTATCCCAATATCATGACGCTCACTCTTGACTTCAACGGCAGTGAATGGGAAGGGGTTTGGATCCATTGGGATTGTGTACAGTGGGAGTGAATGGGAAAGGGTTTGGGTCCATTGGGATTGTGTACAGTGGGAGTGAATGGGAAGGGGTTTGGGTCCATTGGGATTGTGTACAGTGGGAGTGAACGGGAAGGGGTTTGGGTCCATTGGGATTGTGTACAGTGGGAGTGAATGGGAAGGGGTTTGTTCCATTGGAATTGTGTACAGTGGGAGTGAACGGGAAGGGGTTTGGGTCCATTGGGATTGTGTACAGTGGGAGTGAATGGGAAGGGGTTTGTTCCATTGGAATTGTGTACAGTGGGAGTGAATGGGAAGGGGTTTGGGTCCATTGGGATTGTGTACATGGGAGTGAACGGGAAGGGGTTTGGGTCCATTGGGATTGTGTACAGTGGGAGTGAATGGGAAGGGGTTTGAGTCCATTGGGATGGTGTGCAATGGGAGTGAATAGGAAGGGGTATGGGTCCATTGGGATTGTGTACAGTGGGAGTGAACGGGAAGGGGTTTGGGTCCATTGGGATTGTGTACAGTGGGAGTGAATGGGAAGGGGTTTGGGTCCATTGGGATTGTATACAGTGGGAGTGAATGGGAAGGGGTTTGGGACCATTGGGATTGTGTACAGCGGTAGTGAATGGGAAGGGGTTTGGGTCCATTGGGATTGTGTACAGCGAGACTGAACGGGAAGGGGTTTGTGTCCATTGGGATTTTGTACAGTGGGAGTGAATGGGAAGGGGTTTGGGTCCACTGGGATTGTGTACAGCGGGAGTGAACGGGAAGGGGTTTGGGTCCATTGGGATTGTGTACAGTGGGAGTGAACAGGAAGGGGTTTGGGTCCATTGCGATTGTGTACAGTGGGAGTGAATGGGAAGGGCTTTGGGCCCATTAGGATTGTGTACAGTGGGAGTGAACGGGAAGGGGTTTGGGTCAGTTGGGATTGTGTACAGTGGGAGTGAACGGGAAGGGGTATGTGTCTATTGGGATTGTGTACAGTGGGTGTGAATGGGAAGGGGTTTGGGTCCATTGGGATTGTGTACAGTGGGAGTGAATGGGAAGGGGTTTGGGTCCATTGGGATTGTGTACAGTGGGAATGAACGAGAAGGGGTTTGCCTCCATTGGGATTGTGTACAGTGGGAGTGAATGGGAAGGGGTTTGGGTCCATTGGGATTGTGTACAGTGGGAGTGAACGGGAAGGGGTTTGGGTCCATTGGGATTGTGTACATTGGGAGTGAACAGGAAGCGTTTGGGTCCATTGGGATTGTGTACAGCGAGACTGAACGGGAAGGGGTTTGGTCCATTGGGATTGTGTACAGTGGGAGTGAACGGGAAGGATTTGGGTCCATTGGGATTGTGTACAGTGAGCGTGAACGGGAAGGGGTTTGGGTCCATTGGGATTGTGTACAGTGGGAGTGAACGGGAAGGGGTTTGGGTCTATTGGGATTGTGTACAGCAGGTGTGAATGGGAAGGGGTTTGGGTCCATTGGGATTGTGTACAGTGGGAGTGAACGGGAAGGGTTTGGGTCCATTGGGATTGTGTACAGTGGGAGTGAATGGGAAAGGGTTTGGTTACATTGGGATTGTGTACCGTGGGAGTGAATGGGAAGGGGTTTGGGTCCATTGGGATTGTGTACAGTGGGAGTGAATGGGAAGGGGTTTGGGTACATTGGGATTGTGTACAGTGGGAGTGAACGGGAAGGGGTTTGGGTCCATTGGGATTGTGTACAGTGGGAGTGAATGGGAAGGGGTTTGTGTCCAGTGGGATTGTGTACAGTGGACGTGAACAGGAAGGGGTTTGGGTCCATTGGGATTGTGTACAATGGGAGTGAATGGGAAGGGGTTTGGGTCCATTGGGATTGTGTACAGTGGGAGTGAATGGGAAGGGGTTTGGGTTCATTGGGATTGTATACAGTGGGAGTGAATGGGAAGGGGTTTGGGACCATTGGGATTGTGTACAGCGGTAGTGAATGGGAAGGGGTTTGGGTCCATTGGGATTGTGTACAGCGAGACTGAACGGGAAGGGGTTTGTGTCCATTGGGATTTTGTACAGTGGGAGTGAATGGGAAGGGGTTTGGGTCCACTGGGATTGTGTACAGCGGGAGTGAACGGGAAGGGGTTTGGGTCCATTGGGATTGTGTACAGTGGGAGTGAACAGGAAGGGGTTTGGGTCCATTGCGATTGTGTACAGTGGGAGTGAATGGGAAGGGCTTTGGGCCCATTAGGATTGTGTACAGTGGGAGTGAACGGGAAGGGGTTTGGGTCAGTTGGGATTGTGTACAGTGGGAGTGAACGGGAAGGGGTATGTGTCTATTGGGATTGTGTACAGTGGGAGTGAATGGGAAGGGGTTTGGGTCCATTGGGATTGTGTACAGTGGGAGTGAATGGGAAGGGGTTTGGGTCCATTGGGATTGTGTACAGTGGGAATGAACGAGAAGGGGTTTGCCTCCATTGGGATTGTGTACAGTGGGAGTGAATGGGAAGGGGTTTGGGTCCATTGGGATTGTGTACAGTGGGAGTGAACGGGAAGGGGTTTGGGTCCATTGGGATTGTGTACATTGGGAGTGAACAGGAAGCGTTTGGGTCCATTGGGATTGTGTACAGCGAGACTGAACGGGAAGGGGTTTGGTCCATTGGGATTGTGTACAGTGGGAGTGAAAGGGAAGGATTTGGGTCCATTGGGATTGTGTACAGTGAGCGTGAACGGGAAGGGGTTTGGGTCCATTGGGATTGTGTACAGTGGGAGTGAACGGGAAGGGGTTTGGGTCCATTGGGATTGTGTATAGTGGGTGTGAATGGGAAGGGGTTTGGGTCCATTGGGATTGTGTACAGTGGGAGTGAATGGGAAGGGTTTGGGTCCATTGGGATTGTGTACAGTGGGAGTGAATGGGAAAGGGTTTGGTTACATTGGGATTGTGTACCGTGGGAGTGAATGGGAAGGGGTTTGGGTCCATTGGGATTGTGTACAGTGGGAGTGAATGGGAAGGGGTTTGGGTACATTGGGATTGTGTACAGTGGGAGTGAACGGGAAGGGGTTTGGGTCCATTGGGATTGTGTACAGTGGGAGTGAATGGGAAGGGTTTTGTGTCCAGTGGGATTGTGTACAGTGGACGTGAACAGGAAGGGGTTTGGGTCCATTGGGATTGTGTACAATGGGAGTGAATGGGAAGGGGTTTGGGTCCATTGGGATTGTGTACAGTGGGAGTGAATGGGAAGGGGTTTGGTTCCATTAGGAATCCCACCATGGGAGATGGTGGAATTTGATTTCAATAAAAATCTGGCATTATGTTCAGTCTTATGTTAACCACAAAAACACTTCCGATTATCATAAAAACCCATCTTGTTCACCCATGCCCCTTTCGGAAAGGAAATTTGCTGTCCTTTACCCGGTTTGGCCTTCACGTGACTCCAGGCCCACAGCAATGTGGTTGACTCTGAAATGCTCTCTGAACGTGGGCAATGAATGCTGGCCTAGCCAGCCCACATCCCATGAATAAATTGTTTTAAAATGCAACCCTCTCAGTCAGGTGTTTATGGTTTCCCAGGGGCTTCAGGGGCATGATAATGGGGAAGCAGACAGGAAAATGAGGTGGGAAGCCCAGGGTCAGCCACGATTCCTTTGAATGGCGGAGAAGGCTCTTGGGCCGTGTGGTCAATTCCTGCCCCCTTTATTTCCTGCGTTCTTGGCTGGGGGCCAAGGGGGAAGATATTATCCATAAGACATGTAGAGGTGAAGGGAGAGAGAGAGCACTGGAGAATCTTCTGAAGCCCACGTGTAATCTGTCAATGTAATTGGATGAGGGTGTCATGCTGCAGCTCGCTCAGGGAGTCCAAGTTGCTGTGGTAATGTGCACTTTTACACACATGCTGCAGTCTGGGGCTACGAGCGCTGCTGGCCTCAGTTCCAACGTTCTTCCCATCTGGATGAACACTTGACATGTCATAACATTCAAGGCTATGGGCCAAGTGCTGGTAAATGGGATTTGGTAGGTAGGTCAGGTATTTATCACGTGTCGGTGCAGACTCGATGGGCCGAAGGGCGTCTTCTGCACTGTGTGATTCTGTGATTCAGAGGTATCAACCTGGTGAAGCTATAACACAGGACTACTTGCATGCCAAATAGCATAAGCAGCAAGTGATAGACAGAGTTAAGTAACCCCACAAATGGATCAGATCTAAACTCTGTAGTCCTGCCACCTCCAGTTGTGAATGGTGGTGGACAATTAAACAACTCACTTGAGGAGGAGGCTCCACAAATATCCCCATCCTCAATGATGGAGGAGCTCAGCACATCAGTGCAAAAGATAAGGCTGAAGCATTCGCTACAATCTTCAGCCAGAAGTGCCGAGTGGATGATCCATCTCGGCCTCCTCTGGAGGTCCCCAGCATCACAGATGCCAGTCTTCAGCCAGTTCGATTCACTCCAGGTGATATCAAGAAACAGCTGAAGGCACCGGATACTGAAAAGGCTATGGGCCCTGACAATGTTCCGGCAATAATGCTGAAGACTTGTGCTCCAGAACTTGCCGCATCCCTAGCCAAGCTGTTCCAGTACAGCGACAGCACTGGCATCTACCCTGGCCATATGGAAAATTGCCCAGGTATGTCCTGTCCACAAAAAGCAGGACAAATCCAACCCGGTCAATTACCGCCCCATCAGTCTACTCTCCATCATCAGTAAAGTGATGGAAGGGGGTCATAAACAGTGCTAAGAAGCGACACTTGCTTAGCAATAACCTGCTCACTGATGCCCAGTTTGGGTTCTGACAGGGCCACTTAGCTCCTGACCTCATCACAGCCCATGGACAAAAGAGCTGAGCTCCCGAGGTGAGGCGAGAGTGACTGCCCTTAACATCAAGGCAGCATTTGGCCGAGTGTGGCATCAAGGAGCCCTAGCAAAACTGGAGTCAATGGGAATCAGGGGGAAAACTCTCTGCTGGTTGGAGACATACCTAGCACAAAAGAAGATAGTTGTGGTTGTTGGAGGTCAGTCATCTCAGCTCCAGGACATCACTGCAGGAGTTCCTCAAGGTAGTGCCCTCGGCCCAACCATCTTCAGCTGCTTCATCAATGACCTTCCTTCCATCATAAGGTCAGAAGTGGGGATATTCGCTGATGATTGCACAATGTTCAGCACCATTCGTGACTCCTCAGATACTGAAGCAGTCCATGTCCAAATGCAGCAAGACCTGGACAACATCCAGGCTTGGGGCTGACAAGTGGCAAGTGTCGAGCAATGACCATCTCCAACAAGAGAGCATCGAACCATCACCCCTTGATGTTCAATGGCATTACCATCACTGAATCCCCCACTATCAACATCCTGGGGGTTACCATTGACCAGAAACTGAACTGGACCAGCCATATAAATACTGTGGCTACAAGGGCTGGTCAGATGCTAGGGATTATGTGACGGGTAACTCACCTCCTGACTCCCTCAAAGCCTGTCCATTACCTACAGGCACAAGTCAGGAGTGTGATGGGACACTCTCCCCACTTGCCTGGATGAGTGCAGCTCCCACAACACTGAAAAAACTGGGCATCATCCAGGACAAAGCAGCCTCCGCTCGATCGGCACCCCATCCACCAACATTCACTCCCTCCACCACCGACGCACAGTAGCAGCAGTGTGTGTACCATCTACAAGATGCACCGCAGCAACTCACCGAGGCTCCTTCGACAGCACCTTCCAAACCCACGACCGCTACCGTCTAGAAAGACGAGGGCAGCAGACGCACGGGGAACACCCCAACCTGGAACTTCCCCTCCAAGCCGCACTCGCCGTCCCGACTTGGGAATATATCGGCCGTTCCTTCACTGTCGCCGGGTCAAAACCCTGGGAACTCCCTCCCTAACAGCGCGGTGGGTGTACCTACACCACAGGGGACTGCAGCGGCTCGAGAAGGCGGCTCACCCACCGCCACCACCTTCTCAAGGGGGCGACTAGGGCTGGGCCATAAATGCTGGGCCCGGCCCAGCGAGGCCCACGTCCCAGTGAATGAATAATGAATTTTTAAAAAATAATGCCGGCTGCGTGAGAGCAGTAACTGGGCGATCCCTTACCTGGAGTGTTCTTCGCTGTCAAGAGTCCGCAGGGCATTTCCATGGTGCAGCTGGAAGGCGAAAGTAAGACGTGAATAGCGCGGGCGTGGAATCAGGGCCCTGCCCTGGTCTGTTATGCTTGTAACTCAACTTTTGTGGGCAAGCTCGGTCCAAGCACTGACTCGCTTCAGAGCACTGCGACACTGCGCTGCCGAGCTAGGGATCCTGAGTGCTTCACTGACAACGAACGTGTTCGGAGGCTGCCGGGGGATCGTTGCTCGTTCCCTCGGGCCTCAGGGCCAAATTGTCAGGCACCCACCCCCGACCGCACCCAACCCCCCCCCCCCACAACCCCCCGCACACCCACTCCCCCGCCCCACCCCCCCCCCCCCCAACCCGACCCACCAAAGTCCCTGGAGGCCCTCCCCGCTCTGAATGGGGCCTCAGTACCCATTGTGCCCGCCACACCCCCACTGCCCCCCCGGCCCCCCCGCCCCCCCCTCCCACCCCCCGGCTGGCACCAGCCAACTCATCACAGGCTCGGTGGGAAGGGGTGGGGGGGTGTGGGGGGGGGGCGGGGGGAGTTGGGGAAATGGGCAACGATAGCTCTTTCCAGCCCTGTGTGTGCGAGGGGGTCTCGTCAGCCTCGGGGCCCTGTAACTGAGCTGTAACGTGACGGGAGCCAGGCGAAGGCGGCTGGGTGGGTGGGGTCCGCACCCCACGGGGGTCATGGTACACGTCGCCGGTGTCTCCTCAGACTCCGGGGGTGTCAGCCGCCACTGCACCCCTCCCCGCCAACCCCCCCCCCCCAATGTTACACGCAGTCCCCCAGCGCGCCGGGGTGGGCCCCCGCTTCCGGCTTCAGTCGGTGTCACTCCCCACCCCCCCCAACCCCATCCCACCTGGCCGCTCCGGAGGTCTACTCCGTGGCTTGGCAGGCATCGCCGCGCGCCCAAGAGGAACGCCGGACCTAAGCCGGCTGAGGCGTCTCCCGCGTTGCCCGTCTGGCCACGGGGCGTCTTCCCCCCACCGCGCCGGGACCGTCCGGATGATGCCCGGGCTCTCGCGTTCCGCCGGAGCTCAGGAGGGTGGGTGGGGCGGCTCGATCGAAACCTTTCAAGATGCCCGGGGAGGTGGGGGTGGGGGGGGTGGTGGGGTGGTTTCTTGACAGGGCGGATGCGGAGAGGATGTTTCCTCTTGTGGGAGAATCTAGAATTTGGCGGGGAGGGTGGCAGCGGGGGGGGCGGGGGGGGTCGCAGTTTAAAAATAAGGGGGTCGCCCATTTAGGACGGAGACGGGGAGAAATTTTTTTCTCTCGGAGGGCAGCGAGTCTTTGGAAATCTCTCCCTCCAAAGGCGGTGGGAGCGGAGTCTCAGAATGTTTTTTTAAGGCGGAGTGGGATAGGTTCTCGTTAAGCGAGGGGGAGGGGTTGAAAGGTTATCGGGGGAGGGGGTGAAAGGTTATCGGGGGGAGGTGGGGGGGGGGTGGTGTCGGCGTGAACGTGGAGTCGAGGTCCCAATCGGATCAGCCGCAATCTCACTGGGCAGGCTCGAGGGGGCCGAGTGGCCTCCTCCTCCTCCATTTCCGTATGTACACCTGTACATGAGCGTCTCTCCCTTTCCCTGGGAGTTTATCTGCCACGGGGAGTGTCTCTCTGTAAATAGAAGGCGCTCTGTCTCTGGGGGAGGGGACGGTGGGGGTGGGGGGGGGTGAGAATCTCTCTGCAACCAGTTAGCAAAGACCCCGGGCATCGCATTAGTTAAATCTCCAAAGAATGTTTTACCTTCACTTTCTGTCTCTCTCTCTCTCTCGCTCTCTTCCCTCACTCTCTGTGCAATCTCTCTGTGCCGTTTAGATCCCACCCTTCCAGTGCAGTTCCTGCGTCTTCCCACTTTTTAACTGCTGATTCACTCCCCTGAGCTGAACCCGGGCTGGCAGCCTCTAAAGGGCAGAGACCGTCTCTCAGCCCAATACAGCTTTCTCTGAACACAACACAGAAGGCGGGTCCTGTTTCCTGTTTCCCAAATCCAGGTCATTTCCTCAAGAGTGTGGACGATTGTGTGTGGGTGTGCTTTATGCCTTGAGTACGCATGGCTGTGTGTGTGTATGTGTGTGTGTGCGTGTGCGTGTGTGTGCATGTGTTTGTGCGTGTGCATGCATGTGTGTGCGCGCGCATTTGTGTGTGTGCGCGTGTGTGTGTGTGTGCGCGTGTGTGTGAGTTTGTTTGTGTGTGTGAGTGTTTGTGTGTGTGTGCGTGTGAGTGTGTGTGTGTGAGTGGGTGTGTGTGTGTGTGTGCGTGTGTTTGTGTGTGTGCGTGTGTTTGTGTGTGTGAGTGTTTGTGTGTGTGCGTGTGAGTGAGTGTGTGTGTGTGTGCGTGTGTGCGTGTGTGTGTGAATGTGTGTGTTTGTGGGTGTGTGTGGGTGTGTGTGCATGTATGTGTGTGTGTGTGTGTGCGCGTGTGTGTGTGCGCGTGTGTGTGTGTGAGTGTGTGTGCGCGCACACGCGCATGCGTGTGTGGGAGATTCCTGTAGGAATTTCATTTTGGGATTTCTACCCTAATCAGCAAGGACTGCCGTATTTGCTGGGCTATAAGGCACATCAGGATTTTACAGAGAAAAATGCAGGGGGCCGGGGGTGGGAAGAAATATTTGGGGCGCCCCCACCCGCCGGTATTTAAAATGAACATTAACCGACGCAGGACAACGACGACGATGCACTGGGAGGGAGTCTTATCCCAGATGCCGTGCCCCCTCCCAAAAAAAAGTGTTTCGTCACTGCTGTCACCCTCACCGCCGCGGGCTTTCTCCAGACAGTTCCTTGGTCTTCACCCCGTCAGCTCCCGGGTGTGGCTGGGGTCTGCCTTTCCTTCACCGGTGCCTTGGCCGCCCCGTCGGTGTCCGCCCGTGACTCGGAGCCTCCGCCTGTCCGGTCCAGCGGATACGGTTAACGTCCATGCTGCCGTCCACCGATCGGCAACATCGCCGGTCGTTATCTAATGCTTCTTGCACCTCACTATATTTTAACCCCTTTGTGCTAAGCCCCGTTGGAAACAGCCAAGAGGCAAAAGGGTGAAAAGGGTGAAAAGGTTGAGGCTTACCCAAGAAGTAGGCCGTTCGGCCCATCGAGCCTGTCCCGCCATTCGATACGATCGTGGCTGATCTGATTGTGGCCTCGACTCCACTTGCCTGCCTGTCCCTCAGCTCCCCCCCACCGCCCCCCCATAACCCTCAACTCCCCTCGTCGATCGAAACTCTGTCTAACTCGACCTCGGATATATTCAGTGACCCGGCCTCCGCCGCTCTCTTGCGGGGGTGGGGGGGTGCGGGGAGAGAATCCTACAGACTGACCTCCCCCCCGACCCTCCACCCCGAGAGAAGAAATTCCTCCTCATCTCCCTCTTCAATGGGAGACACCACCCCCACCTTATTTTTAAACTGTGCCCCCCTCATTCTAGATTCCCGCCCCCCCAAACCACGAGGGGGAAACATCCTCCCAGCATCCACCCCGTCAAACCCCCTCTCCCCTCTTATCTGTCTCAATAAGATCCCCTCTCGTTCTTCTAAGCTCCAATGGGTACCGGACCCACCTGCTTAACCTTTCCCCATAAGACAAACCACACCCCCCCCACCACCCCCCACTTCATCCCGGGAATCGGCTGAGCGAACCTTCTCTGAATGGCTTCCAATGCGAGTGTGTCCCTCCTTAAATAAGGAGGCCAGAAATCTACGCAGTCCGGCTGCGGACTCGCCAACGCCCCATCCAGTTGCAGCATGACTTCCCTACTTTTGTACTCCAAACCCCCTTTGCCATAAAGGACAACACTCCATGCGCCCTCATTACTTGCTGTACCTGCATACTGACTTTTTTGTGATTCATGCCCCAGGTCACCCAGGTCCCTCTGTACTGCAGCGTTCTGTAGTCTCACTCCGTTTCAATAGTACTCCGCTGGTCTATCCTTCCTGCCAAAGGGGACAAGCTCACATTTTCCCCATGTTATACTCCACTGGCCAGCGTTTTGCCCTCTCACTTAACCTATCTCCATCCCACTGCAGCCCCTTTTGTGCACACCTTTACAACTTGCTTTCCTGCGTATCTCCCAAGCGTCAGCCAATTTGGCTGCAATGCAGTCGAGCGTTTCATTGCCTTCCTGGCTTGCACCTTGGAGATGGTGGACAGGCTCTGGGGAGTCAGGGGGTGACTCGTCGCAGGGTTCCCAGCCTCTGACCTGCCCTTGCAGCCATGGTTTTTATGCGGCGGGACCAATTCAGTTTCTGGTCAATGGTTACCTCCCCCCAGGATATTGACGTTGGGGCGATTCAGTGATGGTCAAGGGATATGGGAGGGGAAGGGGGCTTTGGGAGGGAGGATGTGGGAACGGAGGGTGATATGGGAGGGAGGATGTGGGAGCGGAGGCTTGAAACTTGAAACATCCTCTCCCCTCCCATATCCACCCTACCATTTCCCTCTCCCCTCCCAAATCTCTCTGCTCCCCTCCAACATGCCCATCCCCTCCCATATCTTCTCCTCCCCTCCCACATTCTCTTTCCCATATCCCCCTCCCCGCCCACATCCTCCCTCCCATATCCCCCTCCGCTCCCACATCCTCCCTCCCATATCCCCCTCCGCTCCCACATCCTCCCTCCCAAAGCCCCCTTCCCCTCCCATATCCCCTCAGTTCCCAGATCCTCCCTCCCATATCCCCCCTCTGCTCCCACATCCTCCCTCCCATATCCCCTCCCCTCCCATATCCCCCCTCTGCTCCCACATCCTCCCTCCCATATCCCCCCTCTCATATCACCCTCCCTCCTCCTCTCCCATATCCCCCCTCCCATATCACCCTCCCCTCCCATATCCCCCCGACCTTATACCCCCTCCCATATCACCCTCCCTGACCATATCTCCCCGACCATATCCCCAGGTGGTTAGGTTCTCTCTTGTTGAAGATGGTCAATGTCTGGCACTCGCAGTGGCGCGAGTGTTACTTGCCACTTGTCAGCCCCAAGCCTGAACGTTGGCCCGGTCTTGCTGCACAGGGACGTGGTCTGACCGATGGAGCGATTGAATTAGAGGCTGGATTTAGAGGAGCACAGAGATCCTGGAGGGTTGAGGGCCTGGAGGGATGGGGGGGGGGGGGGAAAGAGGGGATTACACAGTTAGGGGAGGTAGAAGGGGCCAGGGAGGGATTGAAAGCAAGAGTGATAAATTTAAAATCAAGACGTGGCTTGACGGGGAGTCATCGTAGGTCTGAGGGCAGAGCGGGTGATAGGGGAACGGGACTTGGTGTGGGTTTGGGCATGGGCAGCAGAGTCTTGAATGGCCTCAGGTTTACGGAGGGTAGAATGCGGGAGAGCAGCCAGGAAGCGTGTTGGGATAGTTGTTAGTCTGGAGGTAACAAAGGCACGGATGAGTCAGGAGGTCACAAGTTTCAAGCCTCCGCTCCGGAGACTGAAGCCTCATCCATAACCCAGGGTCAGCTGCCCGTCCCGCATTTCCCCTCCCACATCCTCCTCCCCTCCCCTCCTACATCCTCCCTCCCATATCCTCCTCCCCTCCCACATTCTCCCTCACATATTTTGCCTCCCATATCTCCTCTTCACTCCAACATCCCCCCTCCCACATCCTCCCCTCCCATATCCACCCTCCCATATCTCCCTCCCCTTTCACATCCTCCCTCCCATATCTGCCTCCCCTCCCACATCCACCCCTCACATATGCTCCTCCCCTCCCACATCCTCCCTCCCATATCCCCCTGCTCCCCACATCCGCCTTCAAATATCCCCCTCCCCTCCCATATCCTCCCTCACATATCTCACCTCCCATACCTCCTCTTCCCCCAACATCCCCTCCTCCCATATCCACCATCCCATATCTCCCTCCATTTTCAAATCCTCCCTCCCACATCCCCTCCCCTCCCATATCTCCCTCCCCTTTCACAGCCTCCCTCCCATATCCTCCTCCCCTCCCGCATCCTTCCTCCCACATCCACCCCTCACATATCCTCCTCCCCCCCACATCCTCTCTCCCATATCCCCCTCCCCTCCCACATCCTCCCTCACACATCTTCCCTCCCATATCTCCTCTCCCCTCCACATCCTCCCTCCCACATCCCCTCCCCTCCCATATCCTCTCTACCATATCCCCCTCCCCTCCCAAATCCTCTGCTCCCCTCTGACATGCCCCTCCCCTCCCATATCTTCTCCTCCCCTCCCACATTCTCATTCCCATATCCCCCTCCCCGTTCACATCCTCCCTCACATATCTCCCCTCCCATATCTCCTCTCCACTCCCATATCCTCCCTCCCATATCCCCCTCCGTTCCCACATCCTCTCGCCCATATCCCCCCTCCCCTACCATATCCCCCCTCCCCTCCCGGCTCCCATATCCCCCCTCCCCTACCATATCCCCCCGACCATATCCCCCTCCCCTCTCATATCCTCCCGCCCCGCGCGCTGGCGACGCCGTTCAAATAAAAATGGACGTCACGCGCAATCCGCCGCTTGGGGAAGGGGGGGCGGGGACGGGAGGAAAGGGGAGGGTCCGGGTTGGAGGGGCGGGGCGAGGACGGGAGGGAAGGGGAGGGGGGGGCGGGGTTGGAGGGGCGGGGCGAGGACGGGAGGTAAGGGGAGGGAGGCGTGGACGGGAGGAAAGGGGTGGGGGGGGGGGGCGGGGTGGGGAGAAAGGGGCGGGGCGTTTGGGAACGTCATCTCCATGGCCACGGCGCCTGCGGGTGGCGGCGGGGAGGGAGGTGGGGGTGGAGAGTGGGCGGAGGGCGGATGTCGGCCCGCCCGCCTGTCAATCAAAGGCCGCCGGCACGACCCATTGGCCGAGGGCGCCGCGGTGGGCGGGCCCTGCGGGGGGGTTGGCCCCCGGAGGGCGGTTGGTCTCCCAGGGAGACGCGGCGGCACGCCGTTTCCATGGGGACCGGGTGAAGCTGGCGCTCTGGAGATGGCCGCCAGAAGGTGGGCGCCGGCAGGCGGGCCACCCAGTCACAGGTAAGGCTTGCCCAAAGGGCGCGGCTCCCTGGCGCCCCAGACTGGGAGAGAAAGAGTGTGGAATAAACACACACCCTTCCCCCCAACACCCCCCACCGAGACAATTCAGGGCACCCTTGGGTGCTGCGCCTTAGCCAAACTGATAGCTTGGCACCCAAGGGTGCCCCGCAGCAACCAAACATGGACCTTGGCACCCAGGGGCGTCCCGCAGCAACCAGATGCGGAGCTTGGGACCAAAGGGTTTCCCACCCCACCCCCACCCCCAGAGATATCAAAGATGAGGTTGGCACCCTAGGGTCTACAGCGACAAACGACGATCTTGCCACCCAAGGGCACCCCGGAGCGACCAAATGGGAGCTTGGCACCCAAGGGCGCACCACGGCAACCAAATATGGAGCTTGGCATCCTAGGGTGCCCCAGAGAAGCCAAGGATGAGATTGTCACCCCAGGGTGCCCCAGAGAAGCCAAAGATGAGCTTGGCACCCCAGGGTGCTGCACAGCAACAAAAAGATGATCCTGGGCACCCAAGGGTACCTCCGGCAGCCAAATACGAGCTTGGCGCCCTAAGGGTGCCTCCACAGAAACCAAACATGGACCTTGGCAACTCAGGGTGCCCCTGAGACCAAAGATTAGGCTTGGAACCCCAGCAGGCCACACAGCAACCAAAGATGGGTTTGGCATGCGAGGGGGGCCTCACAATGCCCAGACGTGGAGCTTGGCACCTAAGGATGCCTCACTGGAACCCAACACGAGTTTGGCATCTAAGGGCTTCCTACAGCAGCCAATGATGAGCTTGGCTCCCAACATCTTGATACATGTCGGCAATGATCTAACTGAATGGCAGGACAGGCTCGAGGGGCTGAATGGCCCGTTCCTTTTCCCCTGACCACTGCACCACTAACTTGGAGAGGGCACCTTTCAGTGCAATAAAAAGTCATGAAACTCAGGCTGGCAAGGGTATGAGAGGGCGTTCTTGTGGGGTGTGGCGAGTGGTGTTCGAAGGGATCTATTTTGGGGCTCACTTTACCAACAACAACCACTTGTATTTATGTCACCCCTTTAGCATGATGGAAGGTCGTAGACACACTCTAACGCGAAGTTAGCCACAGACGAGGGCCGATAGCCAAAGGCTTGGGGAGAGAGGTCGGCTTTAGAGCGCGTCTTAAAGGAGCAAATTGAGGTGCTGAGATTCAGGGAGGGACTCCCAGACCTCGGGGGGCTCAGGCAGCTGAAGGCATGGCCGCTAGTGGCGGAGTGGTTCAAATGGTCCTGAGGCTGGAATTGGAGGAGCGCAGAAATCCCAGAGGGTCGAGGGGCTGGTAGTGGGGGGTGGTGGGTGGAGGGGAGTTGGGGGGTGGGGGCGAGGCCATGGAGGGATTTGAAAACAAGGGTGAAGAATTTAAAATGGAGGCCACACCACCACCGCCACCCCCCGCCTCCCCAATTCTTTCCCCATTAGTGCTGCAAATCTGCCCTTTGCAAGCATTTATCCAATTCCTCTTCCGGGGAACTTAAGCATTGAATCTGTTTCCACTGCCCTTTCAGGCAGCATGTTTGAGGTGACAAATTCTCCTCTCCATCTCATTGCCATTGGAAGCTGTTTCTCCACATTGCTATCTCCATCATAGACCCTTCATTGTCTTTAGTCTAAGTTGAGCGCAGCGATGAGAGCGAGAGGAAACTCTTCTGCTCTAGGATGAGGCAGGGTTCCCACTTGAGATTCTTCACCTGAGTAGATGCTGAGCCCAAAGCTCATTCCTAAAGTTAAAGTATTAAGTTTGAAGAAAAGCTAGGACACACTGCATGAGTTCAGGTTGAGGCTTTGTGACCTGGATCAATAATTCCCCAACCCGCTCTCATACACACACATACACACAAACACGTCCCCCCTCTCCCCACACCCTTTACCACACGCCAACTGTCAGATGACCATCTCCAACAAGATAGAATCTAACCGTTGCCCCTTGATGTTCAATGGCTTTACCATCGTTAAATCCCCCACTATCAACATCCTGGGGGTTACCATTGACCAGAAACTAAACTGGACCAGCCATATAAATACTATGGCTATGAGAGCAGGTCAGAGGCTGGGAATCCTGCAGCGAGTAACTCACCCCCTGACTCCCCAAAGCCTGCCCACCATCCACAAGGGAACAAGTCAGAAGTGTGATGGGATACTCTCCACTTGCCTGGAAAAGTGTGGCTCCCACAACACTCAAGATGCTCGACACTGTCCAGGACAAAGCAGCCCCGCTCGATCGGTACCCCATCCACAAACTTTCACTCCCTCCACCACCGATGCACAGTGGCAGCAGTGTGTGTACCATCTACAAGATGCACTGCAGCACCTCGCCAAGGCTCCTTCAACAGCACCTTCCAAACCCATGACCACTACCGTCTAGAAGGACGAGGGCAGCAGACACATGGGGAACACCACCACCTGGAATTTCCCTTCCAAGCCATACACCATCCCCAACTTGGAAATATATCGGCCGTTCCTTCACTGTCGCCGGGTCAAAATCCTGGAACTCCCTCCCTAACAGCACGGTGGGTGTACCTACATCACAGGGACTGCGGCGGCTCAAGAAGGCGGCTCACCCACTACCTTTTCAAGAGGCAATTAGGGAGGGGATTAAATGCTGGCCTAGCCACCAATGCCTGCTTCCCACGAATGAATATGAAACATGCTAGTCGGGAGAGACAGTAGCGTAGTGCTAATGTCGCTGGGCTAGTAATCCAGAAGGCCTGTATCTAGGGGCACGGGTTCAAATCCCACCATGGCAGTTGGTGGAATTTAAATTCAAATGGTAAAATCTGGAATTATGAAGCCAGTTTCAGTCACGGGGACCATCATAAAAAAACCCCATCTGGTTCACTCACATTCCCTCTTTGGGGAAGGGGGAAATCTGCCGTCCTTACCCCAGTCTGGCCTACACGTGACTCCAGACTCACCCCCACGTACAGCGATGTGGTTGATTCTTAACGTTTCCCCCCTCTGAAATGGCCGAGCGGGCCCACCCAGTTCAAGGGGCAATTAGGGATGGGCAAAAAAATGCCGGGGCCCTCACCGGCGACGCCCACGTGCCATGGAAGAATAGACTTTTTTTTCAGAAAAAAATGACTCTCAGTCATGGGGAATGAGCCAGAACGAGGGAGTGAATGGATAGTACAAGAGTATCTTGCCAACAGTGACCACACCACCATGGTCGAGTCTGATATTAAGTTTGAGGAAAAGGTAAAGGGCGAGCACAGAATAAGATTCGAAACTTAAGTCACGCTGCCCTCAGAGTCGGCTGAGCACGTTAAATTGGTCAGAGGCGTTAGACAAAGAGAGAAGGAGTGGGAGTTATTGAAAGGAAGATGTAATGCGCCATAAGACCAATAATTAACCCGAAAGACCAGTCATTCCACTCGAACAGCCAGGCAGCCAACAAAAAGCCACCTTACCTTTGCAAAATGACCCTCGTAAGAGGAACGTGGAAGGGGTGGGGGTGGTGGTGCTTAGGAGCAGCTGTAGGCCATTCGGCCCCTCGAGCCAGTTCCGCCATTCGACAAGATGGTGGCTGATCTGACTGTGGCCTCAACTTCACTTGGCTGCCTGCAAGCCCCCACACTCCACAACCCCATAACCCTCGAGTCCCCTCGTAGATCAAAACTGTCTAACTCAGCCTCGGATATATTCAGCGACCCGGACTCCACCACTCTCTGGCAGTGGGGGGGGGTGGGGGGGGTTGGAGGGGGAGAGAGAGAGAGAGAATCCCATGGATCGACCGCCCCCCCCCCGCCCCCCCCGAGAGAGAAGGAATCCCTTCCCGTCTCCCTCTTCGGCAGCAGACGGGATGTCATGTGCCTCATCAGAACGTTGTCGGACACCAACTTTGACACCACGCCGCCTAAAGAGATAGGAAGTCAGGTGGCCCAAAGCTTCGGTCAAAGCGATTTGGTTTCAGGGAGAGTCCCAAAGGAGGGGAGAGGGGCAGCGAGCTTCGGGGGAGGGATTCCAGAGCCCGGGGCCCCAGGGTGCTGATGGGGCCAGGATGAGAGGGGCGTGGATATCCCGATGGGCTGTAGGGCTGGAGGGGGTGCAGAGGAGATTCACCAGGACGTTGCCTGGGATGAAACATTTTAAGTTATGAAGAGAGGTTGGATAGACTTGGGTTGTTTTCGTTGGAGCAGAGAAGACTGAGGGGCGACCTGATCGAGGTGTACAAGATTATGAGGGGCATGGACAGGGTGGATAGGGAGCAGCTGTTCCCCTTAGTTGAAGGGTCAGTCACAAGGGGGACACAAGTTCAAGGTGAGGGACAGGAGGTTTAGTTGTGGGGGGATGTGAGGGAAAAACTTTTTTACCCAGAGGGTGGTGAGGGTCTGGAATGCGCTGCCTGGGAGGGTGGTGGAGGTGGGTTGCCTCACATCCTTTAAAAAGTACCTGGATGAGCACTCGGCACGTCCTAACATTCAAGGCTATGGGGCCGAGTGCTGGTCAATGGGGTTAGGTCGGTAGGTCAGAAGTTTCTCATGTGTCGGTGCAGACTCAGTGGGCCGAAGGGCCTCTTCTGCGCTGTGTGATTCTGGAGGAATGGGAGGGGGGGGGTGGGGCGGTGGTGTGCGGGGGAGGGGGTGGGGCTGGGTGGCTGGGGCCAAGGCAAGATTTGAAAACGAGGATGAGAATTTTAAAATCGAGATTTTTTTTTTGACCGAGAGACAGGGTAGGTCAGCGAAGGCAGCGGGGGGTGGGGGGGGGGGGGGGGGGGGGGGGGGGGGGGTGACAGGTGAACGGCCGGGGGTTTTTTGAAAGTGGCCAGCAGAGTTTTTGGATGGGCTCGGGTTTATGGAGGCCGGAAGGTGCGTGGGAGGAGGGGGAGGGAGTAAGGCTGGAGGAAGAAGTAAGGGTGTCTGAAGGAGTCAGGAAGTGGGGGGGGGGGGGGCGCGCGGGGGTGGGGGGGGTGGCGGGGGGGAGGACGAAGCGGGGGTGGAGCCCGGGAGAGGGTGGAGGACCAAGGGCTGGCGGGAGTCTGGGTTGAGGGGTGGGGGGGGTGTAGAAGGGATTCCAAGGGGAGGAGGGGTCAAGAGGAAGAAAGGAGCCTGGGAGGGGAGTGGATTGGTTGGGGTGGGGAAGGGGGGAGGCGGTGTTGTCCAGACGAAGGTACAAGGGAGGGCTCTGATGAGTCCACGACTGCCTCCTGGGGAGTGAGAGCATTGGAATAGTCGACCCTAGAGGCGAAGAGCCAAGGGAAGGTGCAGTGTATAGCTAAAGGAAGCGAAGAGTGCAAATGCCCAAGTACGGCGCTAATCCAGGGGACTGGGGGACGTAGAAAGAAACGACAAAGGTACGTAAGGGAGGAACCCATACAGCCCATCGAGCCAGCTTCGCCGTGCGACACAAGATCGTGGCTGAACTTACGCAGCATCGTCGAAAAGAGGAAGGTCTTGCCGAAGCTTTTTGTCCTGGCCAATCGAATCAAAAGAAAAATAAATTTCCGCCAACGGCATTTTGGTGACCCCACGTTTTTTTCAGGCGGCCGTGATTGTGAACGGCTTGGACGCTTTTTGCACCCCCCCCACCTCCCCCCCCAAATCCTTGTTTCTGCCACCCCTTCGTTTGAGGCCGCTCAGGCCTTCAGCTCCCTGAGGCAGCTCTCTCACCTTCAAGGGAGCTTTCCGTGAGCGCTAACCACACCCCCTTCCCGTGACCGCATCTGACTTCAGCGCCTGCCCCCTCACCCCACCCCCACAACCCGCCAACACCCCCCCCCCACCCCGGCGGTGCTGAGCCTTTCAAAATATAAAACGGTGGGCTCAGCAACCCAGCGCGGGAGTTCAGGACAGACCCCCTCACCCAGAGGGCGGTGAGAAGGTGGATCCCCCCTCCCACAGGGCGCGGTTGAGGCGAACAGTGTGGATGTAGGTCAGGGGGAACCGCTGGAGAAAGGAACGGAAGGACGTGTTGATGCGGCGGGTGGTGGGGGTGGGGGGAGGTGGTGGTGTGGATGAAAGCTGGGAACAAGGCTCGCGTGGGGCGTGGGCCTGTTTCTGCGCGGCACGATCCTCCGCAACTGCGGGTGCGTTTCACGAGCTCCGCTTTCCTGTCTCGCTCACGTGCACCTCCCCCCCACCCCCCCCACCCCCACCACTCCCCCCTCCCCGCTCCTCCCCCTCCAGGATGGAGAGCAGCCACAGCAAAGACACGCCCTTCACCGACTGCACCTACATGAGGGACGTCCAGCGCAGAATGGACAGCGACTACAAGGTAAAGTCTCGACGACGCTGTGTTCTCATCCGCCTGAGCCGGGGCGGGTGGGGGGTGGCGGGGGGGTGGGGCGATTCTCCCCCCGCTCGAATGGAGGCTTTTGAAAAAACTATATTCGTCCGCGGGGATCGCTGGCGAGGCCAGAGTTTATCGCCCATCCCTAAATGCCCCCTCGTCCAGAAGGGGCATTTAAGAGCCAATCACATCGCTGTGGGGGTCTGGAGCCACGTGTAGGCCAGACCGGGTAAGGACGGCAGATTTCCCTTCCCTAAGGGAACAGCTCCTGACGGTCTGGAATGCGCTGCCTGGGAGGGTGGTGGAGGTGGGTTGCCTCACATCCTTTAAAAAGTACCTGGATGAACACTTGGCACGTCATAAGCTGGTTCCCAGTGAACCAGATGGGTTTTTTTATGACCATCGGCGATGGTTTCATGGTTATCGTCAGGCTTTTAATTCCAGACTTTTATTGAATTCGAATCAATCGAGGCATAGATTACAAAAGTAATGAGGTCATGTTGGAGTTGTACAGAACCTTGGAGAGGCCACAGCTGGAGCACTGTGTGCAGTTCTGGTCACCACATTATAGGAAGGATGTGATTGTACTGGAGGGGTGCAGAGGAGATTCACCAGGATGTTGCCTGGGATGAAACATTTAAGTTATGAAGAGAGGTTGGATAGACTTGGGTTGTTTACGTCGGAGCAGAGAAGACTGAGGGGTGACCTGATCGAGGTGTACAAGATTATGAGGGGCATGGACAGGGTGGATAGGGAGCAGCTGTTCCCCTTAGTTGAAGTGTCAGTCACGAGGGGAACATAATTTCAAGGTGAGGGGCAGGAGGTTTAGGGGGGATGTGAGGAAAAACCTTTTTTACCCAGAGGGTGGTGACGATCTGGAATGCGCTGCCTGGGAGGGTGGTGGAGGCGGGTTGCCTCACATCCTGTAAAAAGTACCTGGTTGAGCACTCGGCACGTCATAACATTCAAGGCTATGGGGCCAAGTGCTGGTCAATGGGATTAGGTAGGTAGGTCAGGTGTTTCTCACGTGTCGGTGCAGACTCGATGGGCTGAAGGGCCTCTCCTGCACCGTGTGGTTCTGTGATTCTGAGGCGTCAACCTGGTGAAGCTATAACACAGATTGCCAGCCTCGCGACAATACCCACTACACCGCTGCCTCGCCTCCCCTCCCCTTCCAGGCTGCGGCCAGAGAGGGCAAGGGAGGACTTGCATTTGCATGGCGCCTGCCATAACCCCGGGGTGCCCCGAAGCCACTCGCCCACAGCCAGTGAAGCGCCCTTCCCATCCATGCGCAAAGCCGCTGCTGAAACCTGGGGAGCGCGGCAGCCGATTTGGGCACAGCAAGGTCCCCATTCGCGCCAAAGCCCCTTCAAGGACCTGCCGCTGCACATTTGTGTCGTTTCCCCCCCCCCCCCCCCCCCCCCCCCCACCACACCGGCAAAATGGGGCAATGACCAGGCCACCTGTTTGTGTTTTTCCGGGCAGGTATTGGTTGAGGGACAACTGTCAGGGCCCAGGTCACCGGGGATGAGCTCTCCCTCCCTCCGATGGAGAACAATAGGATCTTTTACATCCCCACCACCACCCGACAGGGTCCAGGGCCCTCGGTTTAAAGTCTCGCCCCAAAGAGGCCCACCTCCGGCAGTGCTGTACTCCCACCACCCCACCCCCCTGCCCAGCACTGGCACCATGACTGGCGCAACAGCCTGAATGTTCCCACCTGGGTTGTGCATGGGTTGGCGCATTTAAATTACCCCAGGCGTGAGCAGCCCGCGGAGAGGATTTAAAGGGCCCCAAAACAGAAAAAGAAATTGCCCCGCGCTGGAGGAGAAGCAAATTGGCCGGAACGTCCAAAGCCCCCGGGCCGGGGCTCGAACCCGGCAACCTCTCCTGACTCAAGAGGCAAAGCGAGAGTGACCGAGCCACCGCTAAACGCCATTTCAGCAGCCGGAGCCGCCGGAGCCATTTTGGGACGCTCCCCTCGCGACCCCAAAGAGCCGCCATAGTTTCCCCTTCTGAAGGAGTGCTGCCCTCCCCCCACAGAAACCCCCCTCCCCCCCACCACTCCCACCCCCCCTAGCCCATTGCCTGCTCCTTTCCAAATTTTTATTGCTGAAAAGAGAGACGTTTCAGAGAGTCTTGCGCTCGCCAGGACAAATGCAAGAGTGCCAAAATTCAAATGCTCACAACAATTTAAACTACAGGAGTCTGGGGAAGGGGAGGGGGGGAGTCTATGGTTCTCCGTTGCCCTCCCCATGGCAACGCCTGAGCCAATCATGGCCGACCTGCCAGCCAATCAGCAGCCTGTTCTCCTGCAGTATAAACTGTTGTGTTCCTTTGAAATTTGGCACTCTTGTGTTTGTCCTGATGAGTGCAGGACCGAATGCTTCGACGCTGTGTCTCTCTTTTCGAGCATATGCAAGTTTCTGCCCACCAAGCGACAATTACATTTTTCTTGCTGAAAATATTTCTTCCCCCCTTCCTTTTTAAATGGACTCTCAATTCTGCTTCTGCATGGTTTCTGGTTGGTCACTTCCGGTCCTGTGTGTAAAAAAAAATAAATCACAGAATCATACAGTGCAGAAGAGGTCCTTCGGCCCATCGAGTCTGTACCGACACGTGAGAAACACCTGACCTACCTACCTAATCCCATTTACTAGCACTTGGCCCATAGCCTTGAATGTTAGGACGTGCCGAGTGCTCATCCAGGTACTTTTTAAAGGATGTGAGGCAACCCACCTCCACCACCCTCCCAGGCAGCGCATTCCAGACCGTCACCACCCTCTGGGTAAAAAAGTTTTTCCTCACACCCCCCTAACACCCCCCTAAACCTCCTGCCCCTCACCTTGAACTTATGTCCCCCTCATGACTGACCCTTCAACTAAGGGGAACAGCTGCTCCCTATCCACCCTGTCCATGCCCCTCATAATCTTGTACACTTTGATCAGGTCGCCCCTCAGTCTTCTCTGCTCCAACGAAAACAACCCAAGTCTATCCAACCTCTCTTCATAACTTTAAATGTTTCATCCCAGGCAACATTCTGGTGAATCTCCTCTGCACCCCCTCCAGTTGAATCCCTCAACCTCTCCCTTGTTCTTTTGATGCGGCCCTTAAATTGATGCCCCCTAAGTACCCACTCACCGACCAGCGGATGTAACTTCTCTGGGATCCCTTTATAGAATCCCATTGTGATTTTGAAGCCCTCTATCACATCCCCTCTTTAACCTTCCCCGGTCCTAATGAAAGAATTCTCAGCTTCCCTTTGTCTTTCCACATACCTGAAGTGTGGGAAAGTCCACTACCTGCTGCCTGAAAATGCACCCGCTCTACAACACCGAATACTGAGTGAACCTCAACCCTCTTTCTGTGCTTTAGACCCCCTGCCCAGTGAGTTACTTAGTGTGTGACAGGGGCGACAAGGCTGCAGGCTCCATCCCCGCCACACTGCTTCTCCCGACCCTCTGGTGTCTCTAACCTGAACACATCAGTCCCACACCACCTGGAATAGTTTTAAGTAATACCGACTGCAGATGCACACACACAAGTACACACACTCACATACACAGACACAGATACAAATACACACTATCTCACACACAGACACACACATACACATGGACATGTGCATGCACACACACGCACACTCTCACATGCAGAGACACACACACACACAGACAATCACATGCACACACACACTCTGACTCACGCACACAATCACACACACACACTCTCACACAGAGAGACAGACACACACACTCTGACTTACACACACACACACAAACTCTCTGACTCACACACACACTCACACAGATAAACATACTCTCACACGCAGAGACACACACTCACTGACTCTCACACACACACACTCTCTGACTCATGCACATACACACACACACACACACGCACACACAGACTAGACCAGGGAGTGTGAGACAGTGCTGTCCATTGAAAATTTCCTACAAGACATCCCTCTGATTATCAGCAGGGCTCTGCGGATGAATAACCATCTATCCCAAGGGGTGGTTCGCAGGCCAAGGCCACACTTCTCCTACCTACAAAACACCTTGACCCATGTCAGCTCTGAACCTTCACGTCTCTGAGAAATACAGTCTCCAAGCTTGCCAAAACCCTCTCCATCCACCAACACAAAACCCTTCCCCTATGACTGGAGCCCCTGCTATTACCCTTTGCCCTTGAGAAGGTGATGGTGAACTGCCATCTTGAACCGCTGCAGTCCCCGTGATATAGGTACACCCACCGTGCTGTTAGGGAGGGAGTTCCAGGATTTTGACCCGGCGACAGTGAAGGAACGGCCGATATATTTCCAAGTCAGGATGGCAAGTGTCTCAGAGGGGATTTTCCAGGTGGTGGTGTTCCCCGTGTGTCTGCTGCCCTCGTCCTCCTAGACAGTAGCGATCGTGGGTTTGAAAGGTGCTGTCGAAGGAGCCTTGGTGATGGTACACACACTGCTGCTCCTGTGCGTCGGTGGTGGAGGGAGTGAATGTTGGTGGATGGGGTGCCAATCAAGCCGGGCTGCTTTGTCCGGACGGTGTCGAGCTTCTCGAGTGTTGTGGGAGCCGCCCTCATCCAGGCAAGTGGGGGGAGTATCCCATCGCACTCCTGACTTGTGCCTTGTAGATGGTGGACAGGCTTTGGGGAGTCAGGATGTGAGTTATTTCCTCACGTTGCATGTCGCACAACCAACTCTTCCTGGACGGTGAGGGTGGGGGCAGAATGTAACCCCCAACCACACCCCCTCCGGCCCTGCCTCGCCATATCTTGGGGCTGTTGACCTCACAATGCCCCTGCTATTATTGGGAGCAGTTGACTGACCAGACAATTGAAATGGAACCATTCAGACAGCGCCTTCCATCCAGCGACAGTCAAGGCAGGCCGAACAACAACATGCTGGTTGTAAGTCTCTTCAGACCTTCCTCAATGTACAGGGTAACGGACCTGTATCTCTCAGCCCCCTCTCCCTCGTTGAGATATCTGTACACTGACTGGTGTCTCTCAGTCCCCTCTCTCTCAGGGAGATATCTGTACACTGGCTGGTGTCTCTCAGTCCCCTCTCTCTGTCAGGGAGATATCTGTACACTGACTGGTGTCTCTCAGTCCCCCCTCTCTCTCAGGGAGATATCTGTACACTGATTAGTGTGTCTCAGTCCCTTCTCCGGGAAACTGATAAATAAAATTGTTCAGGGAATTTGTTTTTAAAATAGACACGATGATATTAATGTCCTCTCTGATATTTCTCCTGGGCTTAGAAATTTGTGTTAAACTATCTGGAGCCTCATTTTCAATCTTGGAGACTTGGCAACTCTGTCCCCCACAAACTGTCTCAGCCTCAGCCTGCCACAGCGTCCCCAAATCATCATCTGCTGGCCACAGTGTCACTCTGAAAGGTGAAGGTGGTGTAGAGTGGGGATGGTGGGAGCTGCGGTGCAGAGTTGGGAGGGAGTTCCAAGGTTGGGAGGGGTCCCGGGTTGTGGGGCTTAGAAACAAAGATACTAGGAGCAGGAGTAAGGCCATTCGGCCCTTCGAGCCTGCTCCACTATTCATCATGATCGTGGCTGATCATCCAACTCAATAGCCCTGCTCCTGCTTTCTCCACATACCCTTTGGCTCCTTTTGCCCCAAGAACTATATCTAACTCCTTCTTGAAAACATACAATGTTTTGGCCTCAGCTACTTTCTGTGGTAGCGAATTCCACAGGCTCACCGCTCTCTGGGTGAAGAAATTTCTCCTCATCTCAGTCCTAAATGGTCTACCCCGTATCCTCAGACTGTGACCCCCTGGTTCTGGTCTAAGGTTGGAGGAGGGTTTGCGGGGTTTGGGATGGATGTGGGTCCCGGGTTGTGGGTGGGAGTTTGCAGTGGGGAGATCCCGATTTGGCTCCGGGTGGTGGAGGGCAGGGGATATCGCAAGCTGGGGGAGGGAGAGCCGGATAGGGTGTGTCGTCACGGGTTGGCGGTGGGGGTGGGGGGGGGTGTGGCGGGTAGGGAGGGGGCGGAGGTGGGGGTTGAGGGGGGGAGGGTTCCTGGGACTGGGAACTCACACCCCTGGCTCCCTGAGTCAGAGGCAAGGGCGAGACCAGTCGAGAACCATGGCAGGCTTTGAGTGCATAGCCGAGTACGAAAGTGCACGGTACAACTTGGCTCGACTTAGTGGAGACCAGGGGAGGCCAGGCTGCCCTGGGGTCAGGTATTGGGAGCAGCGGAGGGCTAATGGTGGGGGGAGGTGGAAGGGGCTGGTCGGCCCCCTCAGGCTGGAAGCTCGAACGCCGGGTGACAATGCCGTGCCTTGGTGCAGAGTCGACTGCGTCTGAAGGAGCGTGAACGGATGCAGGCCGAGCAGAGGCGAGAGCAGCGAGCAGCACAGCCCCTGAACCGTACACCCGGCTCCACCAGCCGTAACTACAACAGGCCATGGATCAACGGGATGCCCGGCAACCGGAAGGTACAGACGTCAGGGACTGAGAACGGGAATATCGCTCTCAGCTTTCCCAGAGAAAGCAGCCCCAATGTACCTGGTAGAGAATAACAGCTCCTGCGTGTGCTACAGAGAATAGCAACTCCTGCACATATTATAGAGATTAGCAGCCCCTGCGTATATTACAGAGAAGAGCAGTCCCTGTGCATATTGTAGAGAATAGCAGCCCCTGTGTATATAAAAGAGAATAGCAGCCCCTATGTATATAATAGAGAATAGCAGTCCCTGTATATATTACAGAGAATAGCAGCCCCTGTGTACATAACAAAGAATAGCAGCCCCTGTGCATATAATAGAGAATAGCAGCCCCTGTGTATATAACAGAGAATAGCAGACCCTGTGTATATTACAGAGAATAGCAGCCCCTGTGTATATAACAGAGAATAGCAGCCCCTGTGTATATTACAGAGAATAGCAGCCCCTGTGTATATAACAGAGAATAGCAGCCCCTGTGTATATTACAGAGAATAGCAGCCCCTGTGTATATTACAGAGAATAGCAGCCCCTGTGTATATTACAGAGAATAGCAGCCACTGTGTATATTACAGAGAATATCATCCCCTGTGTATATAACAGAGAATAGCAGACCCTGTGTATATTACAGACAATAGCAGCCCCTGTGTATATAACAGAGAATAGCAGCCCCTGTGTATATTACAGACAATAGCAGCCCCTGTGTATATAACAGAGAATAGCAGCCCCTGTGTATATTGTAGAGAATAGCAGCCCCTGTGTATATAACAGAGAATAGCAGCCCCTGTGTATATAATAGAGAATAGCAGCCCAATGTGTATATTGTAGAGAATAGCAGCCCCTGTGTATATAACAGAGAATAGCAGCCCTTGTGTATATTACAGAGAATAGCAGCCCCTGTGTATATAACAGAGAATAGCAGCCCCTGTGCATATAATAGAGAATAGCAGCCCCTGTGTATATAACAGAGAATAGCAGCCCCTGTGTATATTACAGAGAATAGCAGCCCCTGTGTATATAACAGAGAATAGCAGCCCCTGTGTATATAACAGAGAATAGCAGCCCTTGTGTATATTACAGAGAATAGCAGCCCCTGTGTATATAACAGAGAATAGCAGCCCCTGTGCATATAATAGAGAATAGCAGCCCCTGTGTATATAACAGAGAATAGCAGCCCTTGTGTATATTACAGAGAATAGCAGCCCCTGTGTATATAACAGAGAATAGCAGCCCCTGTGCATATAATAGAGAATAGCAGCCCCTGTGTATATAACAGAGAATAGCAGCCCCTGTGTATATTACAGAGAATAGCAGCCCCTGTGTATATTGTAGAGAATAGCAGCCCCTGTGTATATTACAGAGAATAGCAGCCCCTGTGTATATAACAGAGAATAGCAGCCCCTGTGTATATTACAGAGAATAGCAGCCCCTGTGTATATAATAGAGAATAGCAGCCCCTGTGTATATAATAGAGAATAGCAGCCCCTGTGCATATAACAGAGAATAGCAGCCCCTGTGTATATTACAGAGAATAGCAGCCCCTGTTTATATAACAGAGAATAGCAGCCCCTGTGTATATAACAGAGAATAGCAGCCCCTGTGTATATTACAGAGAATAGCAGCCCCTGTGTATATTACAGAGAATAGCAGCCCCTGTGTATATTACAGAGAATAGCAGCCCCTGTGTATATTACAGAGAATAGCAGCCACTGTGTATATTACAGAGAATAACAGCCCCTGTGTATATAACAGAGAATAGCAGCCCCTGTGTATATTACAGACAATAGCAGCCCCTGTGTATATAACAGAGAATAGCAGCCCCTGTGTATATAATAGAGAATAGCAGCCCCTGTGTATATAATAGAGAATATCAGTCCCTCTGTATATAACAGAGAATAGCAGCCCCTGTGTATATAATAGAGAATAGCAGCCCCTGTGTATATTATAGAGAATAGCAGCCCCTGTGTATATTACAGAGAATAGCAGCCCCTGTGTATATTACAGAGAATAGCAGCCCCTGTGTATATTTATTACAGACATTAGCAGCCCCTGTGTATATAACAGAGAATAGCAGCCCCTGTGTATATTACAGACAATAGCAGCCCCTGTGTATATAACAGAGAATAGCAGCCCCTGTGTATATTACAGACAATAGCAGCCCCCGTTTATATAACAGAGAATAGCAGCCCCTGTGTATATAATAGAGAATAGCAGCCCCTGTGTATATTACAGAGAATAGCAGCCCCTGTGTATATAACAGAGAATAGCAGCCCTTGTGTATATTACAGAGAATAGCAGCCCCTGTGAATATAACAGAGAATAGCAGCCCCTGTGTATATTACAGAGAATAGCAGCCCCTGTGTATATTACAGAGAATAGCAGCCCCTGTGTATATTTATTACAGACAATAGCAGCCCCTGTGTATATAACAGAGAATAGCAGCCCCTGTGTATATTACAGACAATAGCAGCCCCTGTGTATATAACAGAGAATAGCAGCCCCTGTGTATATTACAGACAATAGCAGCCCCTGTTTATATAACAGAGAATAGCAGCCCCTGTGTATATAATAGAGAATAGCAGCCCCTGTGTATATTACAGAGAATAGCAGCCCCTGTGTATATTACAGAGAATAGCAGCCCCTGTGTATATTACAGAGAATAGCAGCCCCTGTGTATATAACAGAGAATAGTAGCCCCTGTGTATATAACAGAGAATAGCAGCCCCTGTGTATATTATAGAGAATAGCAGCCCCTGTGTATATAATAGAGAATAGCAGCCCCTATGTATATAACAGAGAATAGCAGCCCCTGTGTATATTACAGAGAATAGCAGCCCCTGTGTATATAACAGAGAATAGTAGCCCCTGTGTATATAATAGAGAATAGCAGCCCCTGTGTATATAACAGAGAATAGCAGCCCCTGTGTATATAACAGAGAATAGCAGCCCCTGTGTATATAACAGAGAATAGCAGCCCCTGTGTATATTGTAGAGAGTAGCAGCCCCTGTGTATATAACAGAGAATAGCAGCCACTGTGTATGTTACAGAGAATGGCAGCCCCTGTGTGTATAACAGAGAATAGTAGCCCCTGTTTATATAACAGAGAATAGCAGCCCCTGTGTGTATTACAGAGAATAGCAGCCCCTGTGTATATAACAGAGAATAGCAGCCCCTGTGTATATTACAGACAATAGCAGCCCCTGTGTATATAACAGAGAATAGCAGCCCCTGTGTATATTACAGACAATAGCAGCCCCTGTGTATATAACAGAGAATAGCAGCCCCTGTGTATATTGTAGAGAATAGCAGCCCCTGTGTATATAACAGAGAATAGCAGCCCCTGTGTATATAATAGAGAATAGCAGCCCAATGTGTATATTGTAGAGAATAGCAGCCCCTGTGTATATAACAGAGAATAGCAGCCCTTGTGTATATTACAGAGAATAGCAGCCCCTGTGTATATAACAGAGAATAGCAGCCCCTGTGCATATAATAGAGAATAGCAGCCCCTGTGTATATAACAGAGAATAGCAGCCCCTGTGTATATTACAGAGAATAGCAGCCCCTGTGTATATTGTAGAGAATAGCAGCCCCTGTGTATATTACAGAGAATAGCAGCCCCTGTGTATATAACAGAGAATAGCAGCCCCTGTGTATATTACAGAGAATAGCAGCCCCTGTGTATATAATAGAGAATAGCAGCCCCTGTGTATATAATAGAGAATAGCAGCCCCTGTGCATATAACAGAGAATAGCAGCCCCTGTGTATATTACAGAGAATAGCAGCCCCTGTTTATATAACAGAGAATAGCAGCCCCTGTGTATATAACAGAGAATAGCAGCCCCTGTGTATATTACAGAGAATAGCAGCCCCTGTGTATATTACAGAGAATAGCAGCCCCTGTGTATATTACAGAGAATAGCAGCCCCTGTGTATATTACAGAGAATAGCAGCCACTGTGTATATTACAGAGAATAACAGCCCCTGTGTATATAACAGAGAATAGCAGCCCCTGTGTATATTACAGACAATAGCAGCCCCTGTGTATATAACAGAGAATAGCAGCCCCTGTGTATATAATAGAGAATATCAGTCCCTCTGTATATAACAGAGAATAGCAGCCCCTGTGTATATAATAGAGAATAGCAGCCCCTGTGTATATTATAGAGAATAGCAGCCCCTGTGTATATTACAGAGAATAGCAGCCCCTGTGTATATTACAGAGAATAGCAGCCCCTGTGTATATTTATTACAGACATTAGCAGCCCCTGTGTATATAACAGAGAATAGCAGCCCCTGTGTATATTACAGACAATAGCAGCCCCTGTGTGTATAACAGAGAATAGCAGCCCCTGTGTATATTACAGACAATAGCAGCCCCCGTTTATATAACAGAGAATAGCAGCCCCTGTGTATATAATAGAGAATAGCAGCCCCTGTGTATATTACAGAGAATAGCAGCCCCTGTGTATATAACAGAGAATAGCAGCCCTTGTGTATATTACAGAGAATAGCAGCCCCTGTGAATATAACAGAGAATAGCAGCCCCTGTGTATATTACAGAGAATAGCAGCCCCTGTGTATATTACAGAGAATAGCAGCCCCTGTGTATATTTATTACAGACAATAGCAGCCCCTGTGTATATAACAGAGAATAGCAGCCCCTGTGTATATTACAGACAATAGCAGCCCCTGTGTATATAACAGAGAATAGCAGCCCCTGTGTATATTACAGACAATAGCAGCCCCTGTTTATATAACAGAGAATAGCAGCCCCTGTGTATATAATAGAGAATAGCAGCCCCTGTGTATATTACAGAGAATAGCAGCCCCTGTGTATATAGCAGAGAATAGCAGCCCTTGTGTATATTACAGAGAATAGCAGCCCCTGTGAATATAACAGAGAATAGCAGCCCCTGTGTATATAACAGAGAATAGCAGCCCCTGTGTATATAACAGAGAATAGCAGCCCCTGTGTATATAAAGGAGAATAGCAGCCCCTGTGTATGTAATAGAGAATAGCAGCCCCTGTGTATATTACAGAGAATAGCAGCCCCTGTGTATATAACAGAGAATAGCAGGCCCTGTGTATATAACAGAGAATAGCAGCCCCTGTGTATATAACAGAGAATAGCAGCCCCTGTGTATATTACAGACAATAGCAGCCCTGTGTATATAACAGAGAATAGCAGCCCCTGTGTATATTACAGACAATAGCAGCCCCTGTGTATATAACAGAGAATAGCAGCCCCTGTGTATATAACAGAGAATAGCAGCCCCTGTGTATATAACAGAGAATAGCAGCCCCTGTGTATATAACAGAGAATAGCAGCCCCTGTGTATATAACAGAGAATAGCAGCCCCTGTGTATATAACAGAGAATAGCAGCCCCTGTGTATATAACAGAGAATAGCAGCCCCTGTGTATATAACAGAGAATAGCAGCCCCTGTGTATATAACAGAGAATAGCAGCCCCTGTGTATATAACAGAGAATAGCAGCCCCTGTGTATATAACAGAGAATAGCAGCCCCTGTGTATATAACAGAGAATAGCAGCCCCTGTGTATATAACAGAGAATAGCAGCCCCTGTGTATATAACAGAGAATAGCAGCCCCTGTGTATATAACAGAGAATAGCAGCCCCTGTGTATATAACAGAGAATAGCAGCCCCTGTGTATATAACAGAGAATAGCAGCCCCTGTGTATATAACAGAGAATAGCAGCCCCTGTGTATATAACAGAGAATAGCAGCCCCTGTGTATATTACAGAGAATAGCAGCCCCTGTGTATATAACAGAGAATAGCAGCCCCTGTGTATATAACAGAGAATAGCAGCCCCTGTGTATATTACAGAGAATAGCAGCCCCTGTGTATATAACAGAGAATAGCAGCCCCTGTGTATATTACAGAGAATAGCAGCCCCTGTGTATATAACAGAGAATAGCAGCCCCTGTGTATATAACAGAGAATAGCAGCCCCTGTGTATATTACAGAGAATAGCAGCCCCTGTGTATATAACAGAGAATAGCAGCCCCTGTGTATATTACAGAGAATAGCAGCCCCTGTGAATATAACAGAGAATAGCAGCCCCTGTGTATATAACAGAGAATAGCAGCCCCTGTGTATATAACAGAGAATAGCAGCCCCTGTGTATATTACAGAGAATAGCAGCCCCTGTGTATATAACAGAGAATAGCAGCCCCTGTGTATATTACAGAGAATAGCAGCCCCTGTGTATATAACAGAGAATAGCAGCCCCTGTGTATATAACAGAGAATAGCAGCCCCTGTGTATATAACAGAGAATAGCAGCCCCTGTGTATATAACAGAGAATAGCAGCCCCTGTGTATATAACAGAGAATAGCAGCCCCTGTGTATATAACAGAGAATAGCAGCCCCTGTGTATATTACAGAGAATAGCAGCCCCTGTGTATATAACAGAGAATAGCAGCCCCTGTGTATATAACAGAGAATAGCAGCCCCTGTGTATATAACAGAGAATAGCAGCCCCTGTGTATATAACAGAGAATAGCAGCCCCTGTGTATATAACAGAGAATAGCAGCCCCTGTGTATATAACAGAGAATAGCAGCCCCTGTGTATATAACAGAGAATAGCAGCCCCTGTGTATATAACAGAGAATAGCAGCCCCTGTGTATATAACAGAGAATAGCAGCCCCTGTGTATATAACAGAGAATAGCAGCCCCTGTGTATATTACAGAGAATAGCAGCCCCTGTGTATATAACAGAGAATAGCAGCCCCTGTGTATATAACAGAGAATAGCAGCCCCTGTGTATATAACAGAGAATAGCAGCCCCTGTGTATATAACAGAGAATAGCAGCCCCTGTGTATATAACAGAGAATAGCAGCCCCTGTGTATATAACAGAGAATAGCAGCCCCTGTGTATATAACAGAGAATAGCAGCCCCTGTGTATATAACAGAGAATAGCAGCCCCTGTGTATATAACAGAGAATAGCAGCCCCTGTGTATATTACAGAGAATAGCAGCCCCTGTGTATATAACAGAGAATAGCAGCCCCTGTGTATATAACAGAGAATAGCAGCCCCTGTGTATATAACAGAGAATAGCAGCCCCTGTGTATATAACAGAGAATAGCAGCCCCTGTGTATATAACAGAGAATAGCAGCCCCTGTGTATATAACAGAGAATAGCAGCCCCTGTGTATATAACAGAGAATAGCAGCCCCTGTGTATATAACAGAGAATAGCAGCCCCTGTGTATATAACAGAGAATAGCAGCCCCTGTGTATATAACAGAGAATAGCAGCCCCTGTGTATATAACAGAGAATAGCAGCCCCTGTGTATATTACAGAGAATAGCAGCCCCTGTGTATATAACAGAGAATAGCAGCCCCTGTGTATATTACAGAGAATAGCAGCCCCTGTGTATATAACAGAGAATAGCAGCCCCTGTGTATATAACAGAGAATAGCAGCCCCTGTGTATATAACAGAGAATAGCAGCCCCTGTGTATATAACAGAGAATAGCAGCCCCTGTGTATATTACAGAGAATAGCAGCCCCTGTGTATATAACAGAGAATAGCAGCCCCTGTGTATATAACAGAGAATAGCAGCCCCTGTGTATATAACAGAGAATAGCAGCCCCTGTGTATATAACAGAGAATAGCAGCCCCTGTGTATATAACAGAGAATAGCAGCCCCTGTGTATATACAGAGAATAGCAGCCCCTGTGTATATAACAGAGAATAGCAGCCCCTGTGTATATAACAGAGAATAGCAGCCCCTGTGTATATAACAGAGAATAGCAGCCCCTGTGTATATAACAGAGAATAGCAGCCCCTGTGTATATAACAGAGAATAGCAGCCCCTGTGTATATAACAGAGAATAGCAGCCCCTGTGTATATTACAGAGAATAGCAGCCCCTGTGTATATAACAGAGAATAGCAGCCCCTGTGTATATAACAGAGAATAGCAGCCCCTGTGTATATAACAGAGAATAGCAGCCCCTGTGTATATAACAGAGAATAGCAGCCCCTGTGTATATAACAGAGAATAGCAGCCCCTGTGTATATAACAGAGAATAGCAGCCCCTGTGTATATTACAGAGAATAGCAGCCCCTGTGTATATAACAGAGAATAGCAGCCCCTGTGTATATAACAGAGAATAGCAGCCCCTGTGTATATAACAGAGAATAGCAGCCCCTGTGTATATAACAGAGAATAGCAGCCCCTGTGTATATAACAGAGAATAGCAGCCCCTGTGTATATAACAGAGAATAGCAGCCCCTGTGTATATTACAGAGAATAGCAGCCCCTGTGTATATAACAGAGAATAGCAGCCCCTGTGTATATAACAGAGAATAGCAGCCCCTGTGTATATAACAGAGAATAGCAGCCCCTGTGTATATAACAGAGAATAGCAGCCCCTGTGTATATTACAGAGAATAGCAGCCCCTGTGTATATAACAGAGAATAGCAGCCCCTGTGTATATAACAGAGAATAGCAGCCCCTGTGTATATAACAGAGAATAGCAGCCCCTGTGTATATAACAGAGAATAGCAGCCCCTGTGTATATAACAGAGAATAGCAGCCCCTGTGTATATAACAGAGAATAGCAGCCCCTGTGTATATAACAGAGAATAGCAGCCCCTGTGTATATAACAGAGAATAGCAGCCCCTGTGTATATAACAGAGAATAGCAGCCCCTGTGTATATACAGAGAATAGCAGCCCCTGTGTACATAATAGAGAATAGCAGCCCTGTGTACATAACAGAGAATAGCAGCCCCTGTGTATATTATAGAGAATAGCAGCCCCTGTGTATATAACAGAGAATAGCAGCCCCTGTGTATATAACAGAGAATAGCAGCCCCTGTGTATATTACAGAGAATAGCAGCCCCTGTGTATATAACAGAGAATAGCAGCCCCTGTGTATATAACAGAGAATTGCAGCCCCTGTGTATATAACAGAGAATAGCAGCCCCTGTGTATATAACAGAGAATAGCAGCCCCTGTGTATATAACAGAGAATAGCAGCCCCTGTGTATATAACAGAGAATAGCAGCCCCTGTGTATATAACAGAGAATAGCAGCCCCTGTGTATATAACAGAGAATAGCAGCCCCTGTGTATATAAAGAGAATAGCAGCCCCTGTGTATATAACAGAGAATAGCAGCCCCTGTGTATATTACAGAGAATAGCAGCCCCTGTGTATATAACAGAGAATAGCAGCCCCTGTGTATATAACAGAGAATAGCAGCCCCTGTGTATATAACAGAGAATAGCAGCCCCTGTGTATATAACAGAGAATAGCAGCCCCTGTGTATATAACAGAGAATAGCAGCCCCTGTGTATATAACAGAGAATAGCAGCCCCTGTGTATATTACAGAGAATAGCAGCCCCTGTGTATATAACAGAGAATAGCAGCCCCTGTGTATATAACAGAGAATAGCAGCCCCTGTGTATATAACAGAGAATAGCAGCCCCTGTGTATATTACAGAGAATAGCAGCCCCTGTGTATATAACAGAGAATAGCAGCCCCTGTGTATATAACAGAGAATAGCAGCCCCTGTGTATATAACAGAGAATAGCAGCCCCTGTGTATATAACAGAGAATAGCAGCCCCTGTGTATATAACAGAGAATAGCAGCCCCTGTGTATATAACAGAGAATAGCAGCCCCTGTGTATATAACAGAGAATAGCAGCCCCTGTGTATATAACAGAGAATAGCAGCCCCTGTGTATATAACAGAGAATAGCAGCCCCTGTGTATATAACAGAGAATAGCAGCCCCTGTGTATATAAAGAGAATAGCAGCCCCTGTGTATATAACAGAGAATAGCAGCCCCTGTGTATATAACAGAGAATAGCAGCCCCTGTGTATATAACAGAGAATAGCAGCCCCTGTGTATATAACAGAGAATAGCAGCCCCTGTGTATATAACAGAGAATAGCAGCCCCTGTGTATATAACAGAGAATAGCAGCCCCTGTGTATATAACAGAGAATAGCAGCCCTGTGTATATTACAGAGAATAGCAGCCCCTGTGTATATAACAGAGAATAGCAGCCCCTGTGTATATAACAGAGAATAGCAGCCCCTGTGTATATAACAGAGAATAGCAGCCCCTGTGTATATAACAGAGAATAGCAGCCCCTGTGTATATAACAGAGAATAGCAGCCCCTGTGTATATAACAGAGAATAGCAGCCCCTGTGTATATAACAGAGAATAGCAGCCCCTGTGTATATAACAGAGAATAGCAGCCCCTGTGTATATAACAGAGAATAGCAGCCCCTGTGTATATACAGAGAATAGCAGCCCCTGTGTATATAACAGAGAATAGCAGCCCCTGTGTATATAACAGAGAATAGCAGCCCCTGTGTATATAACAGAGAATAGCAGCCCCTGTGTATATAACAGAGAATAGCAGCCCCTGTGTATATAACAGAGAATAGCAGCCCCTGTGTATATAAAGAGAATAGCAGCCCCTGTGTATATAACAGAGAATAGCAGCCCCTGTGTATATAACAGAGAATAGCAGCCCCTGTGTATATAACAGAGAATAGCAGCCCCTGTGTATATAACAGAGAATAGCAGCCCCTGTGTATATAACAGAGAATAGCAGCCCCTGTGTATATAACAGAGAATAGCAGCCCCTGTGTATATAACAGAGAATAGCAGCCCCTGTGTATATAACAGAGAATAGCAGCCCCTGTGTATATAACAGAGAATAGCAGCCCCTGTGTATATAACAGAGAATAGCAGCCCCTGTGTATATAACAGAGAATAGCAGCCCCTGTGTATATTACAGAGAATAGCAGCCCCTGTGTATATAACAGAGAATAGCAGCCCCTGTGTATATTACAGAGAATAGCAGCCCCTGTGTATATAACAGAGAATAGCAGCCCCTGTGTATATAACAGAGAATAGCAGCCCCTGTGTATATAACAGAGAATAGCAGCCCCTGTGTATATAACAGAGAATAGCAGCCCCTGTGTATATAACAGAGAATAGCAGCCCCTGTGTATATAACAGAGAATAGCAGCCCCTGTGTATATAACAGAGAATAGCAGCCCCTGTGTATATAACAGAGAATAGCAGCCCCTGTGTATATAACAGAGAATAGCAGCCCCTGTGTATATAACAGAGAATAGCAGCCCCTGTGTATATTACAGAGAATAGCAGCCCCTGTGTATATAACAGAGAATAGCAGCCCCTGTGTATATAACAGAGAATAGCAGCCCCTGTGTATATAATAGAGAATAGCAGCCCCTGTGTATATAACAGAGAATAGCAGCCCCTGTGTATATAACAGAGAATAGCAGCCCCTGTGTATATAACAGAGAATAGCAGCCCCTGTGTATATAACAGAGAATAGCAGCCCCTGTGTATATAACAGAGAATAGCAGCCCCTGTGTATATTACAGAGAATAGCAGCCCCTGTGTATATAACAGAGAATAGCAGCCCCTGTGTATATAACAGAGAATAGCAGCCCCTGTGTATATAACAGAGAATAGCAGCCCCTGTGTATATAACAGAGAATAGCAGCCCCTGTGTATATAACAGAGAATAGCAGCCCCTGTGTATATAACAGAGAATAGCAGCCCCTGTGTATATAACAGAGAATAGCAGCCCCTGTGTATATAACAGAGAATAGCAGCCCCTGTGTATATAACAGAGAATAGCAGCCCCTGTGTATATAACAGAGAATAGCAGCCCCTGTGTATATAACAGAGAATAGCAGCCCCTGTGTATATAACAGAGAATAGCAGCCCCTGTGTATATAACAGAGAATAGCAGCCCCTGTGTATATAACAGAGAATAGCAGCCCCTGTGTATATAACAGAGAATAGCAGCCCCTGTGTATATAACAGAGAATAGCAGCCCCTGTGTATATAACAGAGAATAGCAGCCCCTGTGTATATAACAGAGAATAGCAGCCCCTGTGTATATAACAGAGAATAGCAGCCCCTGTGTATATAACAGAGAATAGCAGCCCCTGTGTATATAACAGAGAATAGCAGCCCCTGTGTATATAACAGAGAATAGCAGCCCCTGTGTATATTACAGAGAATAGCAGCCCCTGTGTATATAACAGAGAATAGCAGCCCCTGTGTATATAACAGAGAATAGCAGCCCCTGTGTATATAACAGAGAATAGCAGCCCCTGTGTATATAACAGAGAATAGCAGCCCCTGTGTATATTACAGAGAATAGCAGCCCCTGTGTATATAACAGAGAATAGCAGCCCCTGTGTATATAACAGAGAATAGCAGCCCCTGTGTATATAACAGAGAATAGCAGCCCCTGTGTATATAACAGAGAATAGCAGCCCCTGTGTATATAACAGAGAATAGCAGCCCCTGTGTATATAACAGAGAATAGCAGCCCCTGTGTATATAACAGAGAATAGCAGCCCCTGTGTATATAACAGAGAATAGCAGCCCCTGTGTATATAACAGAGAATAGCAGCCCCTGTGTATATAACAGAGAATAGCAGCCCCTGTGTATATTACAGAGAATAGCAGCCCCTGTGTATATAACAGAGAATAGCAGCCCCTGTGTATATTACAGAGAATAGCAGCCCCTATGTATATAACAGAGAATAGCAGCCCCTGTGTATATAACAGAGAATAGCAGCCCCTGTGTATATTACAGAGAATAGCAGCCCCTGTGTATATAACAGAGAATAGCAGCCCCTGTGTATATAACAGAGAATAGCAGCCCCTGTGTATATAACAGAGAATAGCAGCCCCTGTGTATATAACAGAGAATAGCAGCCCCTGTGTATATAACAGAGAATAGCAGCCCCTGTGTATATAACAGAGAATAGCAGCCCCTGTGTATATAACAGAGAATAGCAGCCCCTGTGTATATAACAGAGAATAGCAGCCCCTGTGTATATAACAGAGAATAGCAGCCCCTGTGTATATAACAGAGAATAGCAGCCCCTGTGTATATAACAGAGAATAGCAGCCCCTGTGTATATAACAGAGAATAGCAGCCCCTGTGTATATTACAGAGAATAGCAGCCCCTGTGTATATAACAGAGAATAGCAGCCCCTGTGTATATAACAGAGAATAGCAGCCCCTGTGTATATAACAGAGAATAGCAGCCCCTGTGTATATAACAGAGAATAGCAGCCCCTGTGTATATAACAGAGAATAGCAGCCCCTGTGTATATAACAGAGAATAGCAGCCCCTGTGTATATTACAGAGAATAGCAGCCCCTGTGTATATAACAGAGAATAGCAGCCCCTGTGTATATAACAGAGAATAGCAGCCCCTGTGTATAGAATAGAGAATAGCAGCCCCTGTGTATATAACAGAGAATAGCAGCCCCTGTGTATATAACAGAGAATAGCAGCCCCTGTGTATATAACAGAGAATAGCAGCCCCTGTGTATATTATAGAGAATAGCAGCCCCTGTGTATATAACAGAGAATAGCAGCCCCTGTGTATATAACAGAGAATAGCAGCCCCTGTGTATATAACAGAGAATAGTAGCCCCTGTGTATATAACAGAGAATAGCAGCCCCTGTGTATATACAGAGAATAGCAGCCCCTGTGTATATAACAGAGAATAGCAGCCCCTGTGTATATAACAGAGAATAGCAGCCCCTGTGTATATAACAGAGAATAGCAGCCCCTGTGTATATAACAGAGAATAGCAGCCCCTGTGTATATAACAGAGAATAGCAGCCCCTGTGTATATAACAGAGAATAGCAGCCCCTGTGTATATAACAGAGAATAGCAGCCCCTGTGTATATAACAGAGAATAGCAGCCCCTGTGTATATAACAGAGAATAGCAGCCCCTGTGTATATAACAGAGAATAGCAGCCCCTGTGTATATAACAGAGAATAGCAGCCCCTGTGTATATAACAGAGAATAGCAGCCCCTGTGTATATAACAGAGAATAGCAGCCCCTGTGTATATAACAGAGAATAGCAGCCCCTGTGTATATAACAGAGAATAGCAGCCCCTGTGTATATAACAGAGAATAGCAGCCCCTGTGTATATAACAGAGAATAGCAGCCCCTGTGTATATAACAGAGAATAGCAGCCCCTGTGTATATAACAGAGAATAGCAGCCCCTGTGTATATAACAGAGAATAGCAGCCCCTGTGTATATAACAGAGAATAGCAGCCCCTGTGTATATAACAGAGAATAGCAGCCCCTGTGTATATAACAGAGAATAGCAGCCCCTGTGTATATAACAGAGAATAGCAGCCCCTGTGTATATAACAGAGAATAGCAGCCCCTGTGTATATAACAGAGAATAGCAGCCCCTGTGTATATAACAGAGAATAGCAGCCCCTGTGTATATAACAGAGAATAGCAGCCCCTGTGTATATAACAGAGAATAGCAGCCCCTGTGTATATAACAGAGAATAGCAGCCCCTGTGTATATAACAGAGAATAGCAGCCCCTGTGTATATAACAGAGAATAGCAGCCCCTGTGTATATAACAGAGAATAGCAGCCCCTGTGTATATAACAGAGAATAGCAGCCCCTGTGTATATAACAGAGAATAGCAGCCCCTGTGTATATAACAGAGAATAGCAGCCCCTGTGTATATAACAGAGAATAGCAGCCCCTGTGTATATAACAGAGAATAGCAGCCCCTGTGTATATAACAGAGAATAGCAGCCCCTGTGTATATAACAGAGAATAGCAGCCCCTGTGTATATAACAGAGAATAGCAGCCCCTGTGTATATAACAGAGAATAGCAGCCCCTGTGTATATAACAGAGAATAGCAGCCCCTGTGTATATAACAGAGAATAGCAGCCCCTGTGTATATAACAGAGAATAGCAGCCCCTGTGTATATAACAGAGAATAGCAGCCCCTGTGTATATAACAGAGAATAGCAGCCCCTGTGTATATAACAGAGAATAGCAGCCCCTGTGTATATAACAGAGAATAGCAGCCCCTGTGTATATAACAGAGAATAGCAGCCCCTGTGTATATAACAGAGAATAGCAGCCCCTGTGTATATAACAGAGAATAGCAGCCCCTGTGTATATAACAGAGAATAGCAGCCCCTGTGTATATAACAGAGAATAGCAGCCCCTGTGTATATAACAGAGAATAGCAGCCCCTGTGTATATAACAGAGAATAGCAGCCCCTGTGTATATACAGAGAATAGCAGCCCCTGTGTATATAACAGAGAATAGCAGCCCCTGTGTATATAACAGAGAATAGCAGCCCCTGTGTATATAACAGAGAATAGCAGCCCCTGTGTATATAACAGAGAATAGCAGCCCCTGTGTATATAACAGAGAATAGCAGCCCCTGTGTATATAACAGAGAATAGCAGCCCCTGTGTATATAACAGAGAATAGCAGCCCCTGTGTATATAACAGAGAATAGCAGCCCCTGTGTATATAACAGAGAATAGCAGCCCCTGTGTATATAACAGAGAATAGCAGCCCCTGTGTATATAACAGAGAATAGCAGCCCCTGTGTATATAACAGAGAATAGCAGCCCCTGTGTATATAACAGAGAATAGCAGCCCCTGTGTATATAACAGAGAATAGCAGCCCCTGTGTATATAACAGAGAATAGCAGCCCCTGTGTATATAACAGAGAATAGCAGCCCCTGTGTATATAACAGAGAATAGCAGCCCCTGTGTATATAACAGAGAATAGCAGCCCCTGTGTATATAACAGAGAATAGCAGCCCCTGTGTATATAACAGAGAATAGCAGCCCCTGTGTATATAACAGAGAATAGCAGCCCCTGTGTATATAACAGAGAATAGCAGCCCCTGTGTATATAACAGAGAATAGCAGCCCCTGTGTATATAACAGAGAATAGCAGCCCCTGTGTATATAACAGAGAATAGCAGCCCCTGTGTATATAACAGAGAATAGCAGCCCCTGTGTATATAACAGAGAATAGCAGCCCCTGTGTATATAACAGAGAATAGCAGCCCCTGTGTATATAACAGAGAATAGCAGCCCCTGTGTATATAACAGAGAATAGCAGCCCCTGTGTATATAACAGAGAATAGCAGCCCCTGTGTATATAACAGAGAATAGCAGCCCCTGTGTATATAATAGAGAATAGCAGCCCCTGTGTATATAACAGAGAATAGCAGCCCCTGTGTATATTACAGAGAATAGCAGCCCCTGTGTATATAACAGAGAATAGCAGCCCCTGTGTATATTACAGAGAATAGCAGCCCCTGTGTATATAACAGAGAATAGCAGCCCCTGTGTATATAATAGAGAATAGCAGCCCCTGTGTATATAACAGAGAATAGCAGCCCCTGTGTATATAACAGAGAATAGCAGCCCCTGTGTATATAACAGAGAATAGCAGCCCCTATGTATATAACAGAGAATAGCAGCCCCTGTGTATATAACAGAGAATAGCAGCCCCTGTGTATATAACAGAGAATAGCAGCCCCTGTGTATATAACAGAGAATAGCAGCCCCTGTGTATATAATAGAGAATAGCAGCCCCTGTGTATATAACAGAGAATAGCAGCCCCTGTGTATATTGTAGAGAATAGCAGCCCCTGTGTATATAACAGAGAATAGCAGCCACTGTGTATGTTACAGAGAATGGCAGCCCCTGTGTGTATAACAGAGAATAGTTGCCCCTGTTTATATAACAGAGAATAGCAGCCCCTGTGTGTATTACAGAGAATAGCAGCCCCTGTGTATATAACAGAGAATAGCAGCCCCTGTGTACATAATAGAGAATAGCAGCCCCTGTGTACATAACAGAGAATAGCAGCCCCTGTGTATATTATAGAGAATAGCAGCCCCTGTGTATATAACAGAGAATAGCAGCCCCTGGGTATATTATAGAGAATAGCAGCCCCTGTGTATATAATAGAGAATAGCAGCCCCTGTGTATATAACAGAGAATAGAAGCCCCTGTGTATATAACAGAGAATAGCAGCCCCTGTGTATATAACAGATAATAGCAGCCCCTGTGTATATTACAGAGAATAGCAGCCCCTGTGTATATTACAGAGAATAGCAGCCCCTGTGTATATTTATTACAGACAATAGCAGCCCTGTGTATATAACAGAGAATAGCAGCCCCTGTGTATATTACAGACAATAGCAGCCCCTGTGTATATAACAGAGAATAGCAGCCCCTGTGTATATTACAGACAATAGCAGCCCCTGTTTATATAACAGAGAATAGCAGCCCCTGTGTATATAATAGAGAATAGCAGCCCCTGTGTATATTACAGAGAATAGCAGCCCCTGTGTATATAACAGAGATTAGCAGCCCTTGTGTATATTACAGAGAATAGCAGCCCCTGTGAATATAACAGAGAATAGCAGCCCCTGTGTATATAACAGAGAATAGCAGCCCCTGTGTATATAACAGAGAATAGCAGCCCCTGTGTATATAAAGGAGAATAGCAGCCCCTGTGTATGTAATAGAGAATAGCAGCCCCGGTGTATATTACAGAGAATAGCAGCCCCTGTGTATATAACAGAGAATAGCAGGCCCTGTGTATATAACAGAGAATAGCAGCCCCTGTGTATATAACAGAGAATAGCAGCCCCTGTGTATATTACAGAGAATAGCAGCCCCTGTGTATATTACAGAGAATAGCAGCCCCTGTGTATATAACAGAGAATAGTAGCCCCTGTGTATATAACAGAGAATAGCAGCCCCTGTGTATATTATAGAGAATAGCAGCCCCTGTGTATATAATAGAGAATAGCAGCCCCTATGTATATAACAGAGAATAGCAGCCCCTGTGTATATTACAGAGAATAGCAGCCCCTGTGTATATAACAGAGAATAGTAGCCCCTGTGTATATAATAGAGAATAGCAGCCCCTGTGTATATAACAGAGAATAGCAGCCCCTGTGTATGTAACAGAGAATAGCAGCCCCTGTGTATATAACAGAGAATAGCAGCCCCTGTGTATATAACAGAGAATAGCAGCCCCTGTGTATATTGTAGAGAATAGCAGCCCCTGTGTATATAACAGAGAATAGCAGCCACTGTGTATATAAAGGAGAATAGCAGCCCCTGTGTATGTAATAGAGAATAGCAGCCCCTGTGTATATAACAGAGAATAGCAGCCCCTGTGTATATTACAGAGAATAGCAGCCCCTGTGTATATAACAGAGAATAGCAGCCCCTGTGTATATTACAGAGAATAGCAGCCCCTGTGTATATAATAGAGAATAGCAGCCCCTGTGTATATAACAGATAATAGCAGCCCCTGTGTATATTACAGAGAATAGCAGCCCCTGTGTATATAACAGAGAATAGCAGCCCCTTTGTATATAATAGAGAATAGCAGCCCCTATGTATATAACAGAGAATAGCAGCCCCTATGTATATAACAGAGAATAGCAGCCCCTGTGTATATTACAGAGAATAGCAGCCCCTGTGTATGTAACAGAGAATAGTAGCCCCTGTGTATATAATAGAGAATAGCAGCCCCTGTGTATATAACAGAGAATAGCAGCCGCTGTGTATATTGTAGAGAATAGCAGCCCCTGTGTATATAACAGAGAATAGCAGCCACTGTGTATGTTACAGAGAATGGCAGCCCCTGTGTGTATAACAGAGAATAGTAGCCCCTGTTTATATAACAGAGAATAGCAGCCCCTGTGTGTATTACAGAGAATAGCAGCCCCTGTGTATATAACAGAGAATAGCAGCCCCTGTGTACATAATAGAGAATAGCAGCCCCTGTGTACATAACAGAGAATAGCAGCCCCTGTGTATATTATAGAGAATAGCAGCCCCTGTGTATATAACAGAGAATAGCAGCCCCTGGGTATATTATAGAGAATAGCAGCCCCTGTGTATATAATAGAGAATAGCAGCCCCTGTGTATATAACAGAGAATAGCAGCCCCTGTGTATATAACAGAGAATAGCAGCCCCTGTGTATATAACAGAGAATAGCAGCCCCTGTGTATATAACAGAGAATAGCAGCCCCTGTGTATATTACAGAGAATAGCAGCCCCTGTGTATATAACAGAGAATAGCAGCCCCTGTGTATATTACAGAGAATAGCAGCCCCTGTGTATATAACAGAGAATAGCAGCCCCTGTGTATATAACAGAGAATAGCAGCCCCTGTGTATATAACAGAGAATAGCAGCCCCTGTGTATATAACAGAGAATAGCAGCCCCTGTGTATATAATAGAGAATAGCAGCCCCTGTGTATATAACAGAGAATAGCAGCCCCTGTGTATATTACAGAGAATAGCAGCCCCTGTGTATATAACAGAGAATAGCAGCCCCTGTGTATATAACAGAGAATAGCAGCCCCTGTGTATATAACAGAGAATAGCAGCCCCTGTGTATATAACAGAGAATAGCAGCCCCTGTGTATATAATAGAGAATAGCAGCCCCTGTGTATATAACAGAGAATAGCAGCCCCTGTGTATATTACAGAGAATAGCAGCCCCTGTGTATATAACAGAGAATAGCAGCCCCTGTGTATATAACAGAGAATAGCAGCCCCTGTGTATATAACAGAGAATAGCAGCCCCTGTGTATATAACAGAGAATAGCAGCCCCTGTGTATATAATAGAGAATAGCAGCCCCTGTGTATATAACAGAGAATAGCAGCCCCTGTGTATGTTACAGAGAATAGCAGCCCCTGTGTGTATAACAGAGAATAGTAGCCCCTGTGTATATAACAGAGAATAGCAGCCCCTGTGTGTATTACAGAGAATAGCAGCCCCTGTGTATATAACAGAGAATAGCAGCCCCTGTGTACATAATAGAGAATAGCAGCCCCTGTGTACATAACAGAGAATAGCAGCCCCTGTGTATATTATAGAGAATAGCAGCCCCTGTGTATATAACAGAGAATAGCAGCCCCTGGGTATATTATAGAGAATAGCAGCCCCTGTGTATATAATAGAGAATAGCAGCCCCTGTGTATATAACAGAGAATAGCAGCCCCTGTGTATATAACAGAGAATAGCAGCCCCTGTGTATATAACAGATAATAGCAGCCCCTGTGTATATTACAGAGAATAGCAGCCCCTGTGTATATTACAGAGAATAGCAGCCCCTGTGTATATTTATTACAGACAATAGCAGCCCTGTGTATATAACAGAGAATAGCAGCCCCTGTGTATATTACAGACAATAGCAGCCCCTGTGTATATAACAGAGAATAGCAGCCCCTGTGTATATTACAGACAATAGCAGCCCCTGTTTATATAACAGAGAATAGCAGCCCCTGTGTATATAATAGAGAATAGCAGCCCCTGTGTATATTACAGAGAATAGCAGCCCCTGTGTATATAACAGAGATTAGCAGCCCTTGTGTATATTACAGAGAATAGCAGCCCCTGTGAATATAACAGAGAATAGCAGCCCCTGTGTATATAACAGAGAATAGCAGCCCCTGTGTATATAACAGAGAATAGCAGCCCCTGTGTATATAAAGGAGAATAGCAGCCCCTGTGTATGTAATAGAGAATAGCAGCCCCGGTGTATATTACAGAGAATAGCAGCCCCTGTGTATATAACAGAGAATAGCAGGCCCTGTGTATATAACAGAGAATAGCAGCCCCTGTGTATATAACAGAGAATAGCAGCCCCTGTGTATATTACAGAGAATAGCAGCCCCTGTGTATATTACAGAGAATAGCAGCCCCTGTGTATATAACAGAGAATAGTAGCCCCTGTGTATATAACAGAGAATAGCAGCCCCTGTGTATATTATAGAGAATAGCAGCCCCTGTGTATATAATAGAGAATAGCAGCCCCTATGTATATAACAGAGAATAGCAGCCCCTGTGTATATTACAGAGAATAGCAGCCCCTGTGTATATAACAGAGAATAGCAGCCCCTGTGTATATAATAGAGAATAGCAGCCCCTGTGTATATAACAGAGAATAGCAGCCCCTGTGTATATAACAGAGAATAGCAGCCCCTGTGTATATAACAGAGAATAGCAGCCCCTGTGTATATAACAGAGAATAGCAGCCCCTGTGTATATTACAGAGAATAGCAGCCCCTGTGTATATAACAGAGAATAGCAGCCCCTGTGTATATAAAGGAGAATAGCAGCCCCTGTGTATGTAATAGAGAATAGCAGCCCCTGTGTATATAACAGAGAATAGCAGCCCCTGTGTATATAACAGAGAATAGCAGCCCCTGTGTATATAACAGAGAATAGCAGCCCCTGTGTATATTACAGAGAATAGCAGCCCCTGTGTATATAACAGAGAATAGCAGCCCCTGTGTATATAACAGAGAATAGCAGCCCCTGTGTATATAACAGAGAATAGCAGCCCCTGTGTATATAACAGAGAATAGCAGCCCCTGTGTATATTACAGAGAATAGCAGCCCCTGTGTATATAACAGAGAATAGCAGCCCCTTTGTATATAATAGAGAATAGCAGCCCCTATGTATATAACAGAGAATAGCAGCCCCTATGTATATAACAGAGAATAGCAGCCCCTGTGTATATTACAGAGAATAGCAGCCCCTGTGTATGTAACAGAGAATAGTAGCCCCTGTGTATATAATAGAGAATAGCAGCCCCTGTGTATATAACAGAGAATAGCAGCCGCTGTGTATATTGTAGAGAATAGCAGCCCCTGTGTATATAACAGAGAATAGCAGCCACTGTGTATGTTACAGAGAATGGCAGCCCCTGTGTGTATAACAGAGAATAGTAGCCCCTGTTTATATAACAGAGAATAGCAGCCCCTGTGTGTATTACAGAGAATAGCAGCCCCTGTGTATATAACAGAGAATAGCAGCCCCTGTGTACATAATAGAGAATAGCAGCCCCTGTGTACATAACAGAGAATAGCAGCCCCTGTGTATATTATAGAGAATAGCAGCCCCTGTGTATATAACAGAGAATAGCAGCCCCTGTGTATATTATAGAGAATAGCAGCCCCTGTGTATATAATAGAGAATAGCAGCCCCTGTGTATATAACAGAGAATAGCAGCCCCTGTGTATATAACAGAGAATAGCAGCCCCTGTGTATATAACAGAGAATAGCAGCCCCTGTGTATATAACAGAGAATAGCAGCCCCTGTGTATATTACAGAGAATAGCAGCCCCTGTGTATATAACAGAGAATAGCAGCCCCTGTGTATATTACAGAGAATAGCAGCCCCTGTGTATATAACAGAGAATAGCAGCCCCTGTGTATATAACAGAGAATAGCAGCCCCTGTGTATATAACAGAGAATAGCAGCCCCTGTGTATATAACAGAGAATAGCAGCCCCTGTGTATATAACAGAGAATAGCAGCCCCTGTGTATATAACAGAGAATAGCAGCCCCTGTGTATATTACAGAGAATAGCAGCCCCTGTGTATATAACAGAGAATAGCAGCCCCTGTGTATATAATAGAGAATAGCAGCCCCTGTGTATATAACAGAGAATAGCAGCCCCTGTGTATATAACAGAGAATAGTAGCCCCTGTGTATATAACAGAGAATAGCAGCCCCTGTGTATATAACAGAGAATAGCAGCCCCTGTGTATATAACAGAGAATAGCAGCCCCTGTGTATATAACAGAGAATAGCAGCCCCTGTGTATATAACAGAGAATAGCAGCCCCTGTGTATATAACAGAGAATAGCAGCCCCTGTGTATATAACAGAGAATAGCAGCCCCTGTGTATATAACAGAGAATAGCAGCCCCTGTGTATATAACAGAGAATAGCAGCCCCTGTGTATATAACAGAGAATAGCAGCCCCTGTGTATATAACAGAGAATAGCAGCCCCTGTGTATATAACAGAGAATAGCAGCCCCTGTGTATATAACAGAGAATAGCAGCCCCTGTGTATATAACAGAGAATAGCAGCCCCTGTGTATATAATAGAGAATAGCAGCCCCTGTGTATATAACAGAGAATAGCAGCCCCTGTGTATATTGTAGAGAATAGCAGCCCCTGTGTATATAACAGAGAATAGCAGCCACTGTGTATGTTACAGAGAATGGCAGCCCCTGTGTGTATAACAGAGAATAGTAGCCCCTGTTTATATAACAGAGAATAGCAGCCCCTGTGTGTATTACAGAGAATAGCAGCCCCTGTGTATATAACAGAGAATAGCAGCCCCTGTGTACATAATAGAGAATAGCAGCCCCTGTGTACATAACAGAGAATAGCAGCCCCTGTGTATATTATAGAGAATAGCAGCCCCTGTGTATATAACAGAGAATAGCAGCCCCTGTGTATATTACAGAGAATAGCAGCCCCTGTGTATATAACAGAGAATAGCAGCCCCTGTGTATATAACAGAGAATAGCAGCCCCTGTGTATATAACAGAGAATAGCAGCCCCTGTGTATATAACAGAGAATAGCAGCCCCTGTGTATATTACAGAGAATAGCAGCCCCTGTGTATATAACAGAGAATAGCAGCCCCTGTGTATATAACAGAGAATAGCAGCCCCTGTGTATATAACAGAGAATAGCAGCCCCTGTGTATATAACAGAGAATAGCAGCCCCTGTGTATATAACAGAGAATAGCAGCCCCTGTGTATATAACAGAGAATAGCAGCCCCTGTGTATATTACAGAGAATAGCAGCCCCTGTGTATATAACAGAGAATAGCAGCCCCTGTGTATATAACAGAGAATAGCAGCCCCTGTGTATATAACAGAGAATAGCAGCCCCTGTGTATATAACAGAGAATAGCAGCCCCTGTGTATATAACAGAGAATAGCAGCCCCTGTGTATATAACAGAGAATAGCAGCCCCTGTGTATATAACAGAGAATAGCAGCCCCTGTGTATATAACAGAGAATAGCAGCCCCTGTGTATATAACAGAGAATAGCAGCCCCTGTGTATATTACAGAGAATAGCAGCCCCTGTGTATATAACAGAGAATAGCAGCCCCTGTGTATATAACAGAGAATAGCAGCCCCTGTGTATATAACAGAGAATAGCAGCCCCTGTGTATATAACAGAGAATAGCAGCCCCTGTGTATATAACAGAGAATAGCAGCCCCTGTGTATATAACAGAGAATAGCAGCCCCTGTGTATATAACAGAGAATAGCAGCCCCTGTGTATATAACAGAGAATAGCAGCCCCTGTGTATATAACAGAGAATAGCAGCCCCTGTGTATATAACAGAGAATAGCAGCCCCTGTGTATATAACAGAGAATAGCAGCCCCTGTGTATATAACAGAGAATAGCAGCCCCTGTGTATATAACAGAGAATAGCAGCCCCTGTGTATATTACAGAGAATAGCAGCCCCTGTGTATATAACAGAGAATAGCAGCCCCTGTGTATATAACAGAGAATAGCAGCCCCTGTGTATATAACAGAGAATAGCAGCCCCTGTGTATATAACAGAGAATAGCAGCCCCTGTGTATATAACAGAGAATAGCAGCCCCTGTGTATATAACAGAGAATAGCAGCCCCTGTGTATATAACAGAGAATAGCAGCCCCTGTGTATATAACAGAGAATAGCAGCCCCTGTGTATATAACAGAGAATAGCAGCCCCTGTGTATATAACAGAGAATAGCAGCCCCTGTGTATATAACAGAGAATAGCAGCCCCTGTGTATATAACAGAGAATAGCAGCCCCTGTGTATATAACAGAGAATAGCAGCCCCTGTGTATATAACAGAGAATAGCAGCCCCTGTGTATATAACAGAGAATAGCAGCCCCTGTGTATATAACAGAGAATAGCAGCCCCTGTGTATATAACAGAGAATAGCAGCCCCTGTGTATATAACAGAGAATAGCAGCCCCTGTGTATATAACAGAGAATAGCAGCCCCTGTGTATATAACAGAGAATAGCAGCCCCTGTGTATATAACAGAGAATAGCAGCCCCTGTGTATATAACAGAGAATAGCAGCCCCTGTGTATATAACAGAGAATAGCAGCCCCTGTGTATATAACAGAGAATAGCAGCCCCTGTGTATATAACAGAGAATAGCAGCCCCTGTGTATATAACAGAGAATAGCAGCCCCTGTGTATATAACAGAGAATAGCAGCCCCTGTGTATATAACAGAGAATAGCAGCCCCTGTGTATATAACAGAGAATAGCAGCCCCTGTGTATATAACAGAGAATAGCAGCCCCTGTGTATATAACAGAGAATAGCAGCCCCTGTGTATATAACAGAGAATAGCAGCCCCTGTGTATATAACAGAGAATAGCAGCCCCTGTGTATATAACAGAGAATAGCAGCCCCTGTGTATATAACAGAGAATAGCAGCCCCTGTGTATATAACAGAGAATAGCAGCCCCTGTGTATATAACAGAGAATAGCAGCCCCTGTGTATATAACAGAGAATAGCAGCCCCTGTGTATATAACAGAGAATAGCAGCCCCTGTGTATATAACAGAGAATAGCAGCCCCTGTGTATATAACAGAGAATAGCAGCCCCTGTGTATATAACAGAGAATAGCAGCCCCTGTGTATATAACAGAGAATAGCAGCCCCTGTGTATATAACAGAGAATAGCAGCCCCTGTGTATATAACAGAGAATAGCAGCCCCTGTGTATATAACAGAGAATAGCAGCCCCTGTGTATATAACAGAGAATAGCAGCCCCTGTGTATATTACAGAGAATAGCAGCCCCTGTGTATATAACAGAGAATAGCAGCCCCTGTGTATATTACAGAGAATAGCAGCCCCTGTGTATATAACAGAGAATAGCAGCCCCTGTGTATATAACAGAGAATAGCAGCCCCTGTGTATATTACAGAGAATAGCAGCCCCTGTGTATATAACAGAGAATAGCAGCCCCTGTGTATATAACAGAGAATAGCAGCCCCTGTGTATATAACAGAGAATAGCAGCCCCTGTGTATATAACAGAGAATAGCAGCCCCTGTGTATATAACAGAGAATAGCAGCCCCTGTGTATATAACAGAGAATAGCAGCCCCTGTGTATATAACAGAGAATAGCAGCCCCTGTGTATATAACAGAGAATAGCAGCCCCTGTGTATATTGTAGAGAATAGCAGCCCCTGTGTATATAACAGAGAATAGCAGCCACTGTGTATGTTACAGAGAATAGCAGCCCCTGTGTGTATAACAGAGAATAGTAGCCCCTGTTTATATAACAGAGAATAGCAGCCCCTGTGTGTATTACAGAGAATAGCAGCCCCTGTGTATATAACAGAGAATAGCAGCCCCTGTGTATATAATAGAGAATAGCAGCCCCTGTGTATATAACAGAGAATAGCAGCCCCTGTGTATATTATAGAGAATAGCAGCCCCTGTGTATATAACAGAGAATAGCAGCCCCTGTGTATATAACAGAGAATAGCAGCCCCTGTGTATATAACAGAGAATAGCAGCCCCTGTGTATATAACAGAGAATAGCAGCCCCTGTGTATATAACAGAGAATAGCAGCCCCTGTGTATATAACAGAGAATAGCAGCCCCTGTGTATATAACAGAGAATAGCAGCCCCTGTGTATATAACAGAGAATAGCAGCCCCTGTGTATATAACAGAGAATAGCAGCCCCTGTGTATATAACAGAGAATAGCAGCCCCTGTGTATATAACAGAGAATAGCAGCCCCTGTGTATATAACAGAGAATAGCAGCCCCTGTGTATATAACAGAGAATAGCAGCCCCTGTGTATATAACAGAGAATAGCAGCCCCTGTGTATATAACAGAGAATAGCAGCCCCTGTGTATATTACAGAGAATAGCAGCCCCTGTGTATATAACAGAGAATAGCAGCCCCTGTGTATATAACAGAGAATAGCAGCCCCTGTGTATATAACAGAGAATAGCAGCCCCTGTGTATATAACAGAGAATAGCAGCCCCTGTGTATATAACAGAGAATAGCAGCCCCTGTGTATATAACAGAGAATAGCAGCCCCTGTGTATATAACAGAGAATAGCAGCCCCTGTGTATATAACAGAGAATAGCAGCCCCTGTGTATATAACAGAGAATAGCAGCCCCTGTGTATATAACAGAGAATAGCAGCCCCTGTGTATATAACAGAGAATAGCAGCCCCTGTGTATATAACAGAGAATAGCAGCCCCTGTGTATATAACAGAGAATAGCAGCCCCTGTGTATATAACAGAGAATAGCAGCCCCTGTGTATATAACAGAGAATAGCAGCCCCTGTGTATATAACAGAGAATAGCAGCCCCTGTGTATATAACAGAGAATAGCAGCCCCTGTGT